>NC_053159.1:183114433-183414433 GCF_016835505.1 Polypterus senegalus
CCCCTTATCTCGCGATATTTCACTCACCTTTAGGCTCTGTGACTGCCTCCTAATCGCACATGTGTGACAACATATATAAATCCATAAAAATCAGTAAAAAATGGGAATAAAAAATCAATAAATAAATCTGTTCAAATCAGAGGTTAAAAATGTAGTCAACACCTCCTGATCTCAGCCCACCTCCTTCTCATTCTCCCCCCGGCTCACCCATTGCTCGCATAGTCAGCGGAGATTCAGCAGCCACAAGCTCCTTTTGTCCGACCTCCATCTTGGCTGCCTCCAGGCATCATGGCCAGACCATCTGAGGTCGGTTCTCCTCCCTTCTGCCTTCGCGCTCACGTTGTCATACCTCGGAAGCCTATGGAGGACGCCTTCCTTGCTCGCCGATCTCCACCCTAATGTTCAGTGGGGCTAATTAGCCCCTAGAGCACCACAGCTAACGCTCCTTCATGGGGCCCCATCTCGTGCTGTCTCCTTTTCCCAGGTGCCCAGATCCTCCTGCTAAGACTGCCGTTCACGTCTTCTAACCTCATTCCTTCTTTTCTCTTTTTCTTTGATCCCCCTTCCATCTTTGATTTCCTCCCCCTTTTTCCTTGTGCCGACCCATATATATACACTCACGTCTCCATGGGCGCACCATCTGAATCACACACCGCAGGAAGCCGATTAAGCAATTGAGAACAACCGCACTCACACGTGCAGGTGCGACTCGCCCCAACTACCTCATTGATTCCCCACGGTCATGCAATCACGTCTACGGAGACTGACACTGCTTTTTGAATTTAAAACCTGGACCTTTTTTTTGAAGCCGTGGACCCGCTATACCACATTTGTATCCATTATTAGAATTTCTAATACGTCAGATAGTTTAACTCTTTCGATTCTATGTTGCATCGCTTCACCGTGATCATAAATATAAACCTGACCAAATTGTGGTTTCTTTGAAATTAAACTTGTCGTAGCTTTAATTCTTGCGGGACCACAGATTCTCATAGCGTATGGTCCTGAATCGTGTAAGTCTATGTGTTAAGCATTGAATGTTGCGAACGCAAACAGATTATTGTAGATTTGGATATTTTGCCTGTAGCATTTGTGGATTTCACTTTCACCAAACAACAAATCTTTTAATTCTCACGGATATGCCTCTTCATTGGGAAGAAATGCTACTTTTCCCTGATGGCAACATGAATTAGACGATTTACAAGTCTCCGACTTAAACTTTAAACCCAAACAATATCTACACACTACTATATGTCCATATATTCGGTGTCTTTTCGATGTTCTGTTGTTTCACCGAGTAATAATTTCCATTTGTTAGCGCTAATGCGATCTTTACTATCAGTTTTTTGAGACTTTCGTACTTTAGTACTTTCATAATCTCTAAGCTGCTTTGCATGTGTATCGCACCAACGTTTTCAAACCTCTTGACGACGTTCTACTTTGTCTTCTACTCTTTGTCTTTTATTTATGCCCCCACTAGGACCTGTTAGGTTTTCAATTCATCTTGTGACAGAAAGGGGGCGCTCTCGCTCCCTTGAACCTCTGTCCACGACTCCAAACACCAGGTAAAAGTCCAAATAATGATTTTATTAAATCGCCACAGTGCACAAAGCACCCTCTCCTCCACTATATTCATACAATAATCACAATTCACTAACAATAAACAATCCTCCACTCCCAGACGCGTTGCCACCCTTCCACCCAGCTCAGCTTGCCGTCTGGGAGCTCCCACAATCCTATTAAATACCCTGACCCGGAATCCCCAGTCCATGTGACTCTCAGTCACTTCCGGATCAGGTAAAAAATCCTTTTCTTCATTCCCCTTGTCCATGTGTGCTTCCGGGGCGTAGGGAAAATATCCGTTGTTTCTCCTTGCAGCGTCCCCTAGTGGCCCCCACGGTATCCAGCAGGGCTGCATATAAAAACTACAATGTCCATTATGCCCTGCTGGTCTTCGGGGGACCTTCATACTGCAAGGAGGGCTCCACCTGTCAGCTTGGGGGTATTGGCCGGGATAAACGGCCGGCCATACATCACAATCTCTTGGCACAAAGTCTCGTCTCGCGGGACGTGAAAGTATCTCTCTTGACTCGACTCTGAAAAAGTCTCGTCCCCAGATTTTTTTATATAATAGAGAGATAATCCATCCAAAAATGAATTTTTTAAAGGTTACTTACCCCATGTAGTGTGTAGTGATAGCCAAGAAAAAAAATTACCGTATTTACGCGTGTACCACGTGCACATTTTTTCCCAAAAATTTGCATTAGAAAATCAGGTGCACGTCATACACGAGGAAATGTAATTCTGTAATGTTTACTTCTTCTGCTTGGGCTCGCTCTCTCTCTCTCTCTCGCTTGCTCGTGCACTCGCGCTCTCTCTCTCGCTCACTTGCTTGTGTTCTCGCGCTCTCTCTCTCTCTCTCTCTCTCTAAATGCTACCTATACAATCACAATGCACGTCGTACACGGGGCAAAACGATTTTTTCAATTTTCTTTGCAAAAATTAGGGTGTGTGTCTTACACGAGGGCATGTGGTACACGAGTAAATACGGTAATCCATGTTTGCCTGTAGAATGAGAGAAAATAGTTTGTGATATAATGGAAAAACATCCATTGAAAAAAGAAGAAAATTTGGACATAGCGTCAGTAGGCTTTGCAGCCTAGGAACGAAGTTACCCGAACTATTCTCTAACATTTGCCACTCTCATGCTGATCTTTCTGATCATAAAATAGGTCATTATGATGGCAATTGACAAGAAGAATTCACAATGAATTGCAGAATTACGTGTATTTAAGGGTTCCTGAGTCTAGAGGGACTCTTTGTCTTGCACGATTTTGCTCAAAAACTAATCAGCATGTTGTCATCTCAGAACGAGTTTGGTATTTTTCCATTCAGCTGTATTAGCTCTAGTCCAGGAACGAAGTTACCCGAACTGTTCTCTAACATTTGCCACTCTCATGCTGATCTTTCTGATCATAAAATAGGTCATTATGATGGCAATTGACAAGAAGAATTCACAATGAATTGCAGAATTACAGTATTTAAGGGTTCCTGAGTCTAGAGGGACTCTTTGTCTTGCACGATTTTGCTCAAAAACTAATCAGCATGTTGTCATCTCAGAACGAGTTTGGTATTTTTCCATTCAGCTGTATTAGCTCTAGTCCAGGGGTGTTGAAGTCTTGGAGGGCTGCAGTGGCTGCAGGTTTCCATTCTAACCCCCTTCTTCATTAGTGACCAGTTTTTGATGCTAATTAACTTCTTTAGCCTTAGCTTTAATTAGCTTGACTCAGACCCCTTAGTTGTTTTTTTGCTTTATTAGCAGCCAGACAGTAATGAGACATAAAATAAGCAGGACATGACCAGCTCACTCGTATCCATCAAATAAAATCTGAAAATAAAGATGAAGGTCTCAGTAAGGTTGATCCCTAAGGTTACCAAAATGTTTTAGGAGTTCTTTGAAAAAAACAGAATATCAAGTTTTGGAAGAAGAGAGCAGCAACAAGCCATGGAATTGACCAACGGCTTTAATTAACAGCAAGAATCAGCTTCTCATTAAGGAACTGGTTGGAGTTTGAAGCCCCAATTTAGCTGGTCATCTGTTGGCTCGTTTCATGTCTCATTTCTGTTTAATGAAGAAAAGAATCAATTCAGAAGACTTAATCCTTAAAAGCAGGGCTATTAAAATAGAGGGAAAAGAAGTTAATTAGCAGTGGAAACTGGACACTGACTAGGAAAAGGGTTAGAAAGAAAACCTGCACCCATTGTGGCCCTCCAGGCCTAGACTTTGACACCCATACTCTAGACTGTCCTCAAGAAACTGTGACACACAGACACACAGACCCATCACTGAGATATCAATGTTTTCAGTATCAGGGGGCAAACTGAATGCTACACCCTCCCAATGACAACTTGAACAACGTGCGGTGCTCTCATTGAACACGAGATGATCATCAGGTCAGTCAGGTTGGGGAGACTGCACTGTGTCAAGGATAGACAAATAAAGGAGCCACAAAAAGGTTTGGGGCAGCCACCCGTGTAATATTCCCGGCTGCAAAAGGATAAAATGGTTGTACAGATGTGTACAGGTTCGAGTCCAACATAGAACTGATTTGCTTGTAAAAAGATGGCGGCTTTAAAGGAGAGCGGAGGAAGTGACGACATCAATAGGGCTGGAACCGGAATTGTGATTTCATTGGGGACAAGCAGAATTTCCCGTAACAGTTCTGCCGAGAAGTGAGAGAAACAGTTAGCGCACTCCACCGCCCCCTGGTCTGGCATGGAATTGCTCTCATTCAGGCCCCTTAGCTGCCTCCCATGCGCACGTGTGTGACAACTGGTACAGCAGATTACCTCAACCACCACATGATGAAATCCCCCCAGGCAGACACCCTGTCCAGTCACACCCTCCCAGGTGTTATGTGAGCGTCCCCTTGGTCTGGTCCAGCCTCTCAGATCCTCAGCAATGAGGGTCCTGTAAGCCAGATCACCCTCGGGGAATCGTACCACATGGCCATAGTGCCGTAACTGACACTCCATCACAATGCAGGTAATGTGCCTCATACGGGACTCCAGGAGCAACACAAAGACAAACCAAAGGTACCCAAGGATTCTCTGAAGAGACACAGTACTGAAGGAGTCCAGTCTTCATCTCAGGTCACTGGATAGCGTCCATGACTCGCAACCACATAGCAAAACAGGAAGCACCAGGACACAGTGGTCCCCAAACTTTTTGACACCAAGGACCGCTTTACTAGAAGCAAATTTTTCCAGGGACCGGTTGGGATTTTTAGGGGCGGGTTCGCAGGGCAGTTTTATACACAATTTACATTACATTTCTATTGTTATTAAGTTATAATATTGTAAAAGAAATTATACAGCTTACCATAATGCAGAATCAGTGGGAGCCCTGAACTTGTTTTCCTGCAACCAGAAGATCCCATCTGGGGATGATGGAAGACAGTGACACGCAAAGTGTGTTGCTTAGATTCAGTCTACTCTGTAATCTTGTTTTGGTTGCTGTCACTGCAGAAAACGCTACCTCACAAATATAGGTTGTTGGAAATGGAAGCAGCTTCAATAGTTTCTTTCGTGTTAATTTTAATCTCCTCCTGCCTACAAGTTCTACTGACGAGAATGTTTCTCAGCATTTCCTTGCGATGATACACTTTCAGGGTGCGAATGATGCCCAAACCCAATGGATGAAGCCCTGCTGTGCAATTGGGCGGGAGGAATTCAACGCGAACATTATCTAAATGTGGAAGCATGTTGTGGGCAGCACAGTTATCAATCAGAAGCCGAATCATCCTCTTCTTCTTCTTCATCTCCCCTTGGGATTAATAAAGTATCTATCTATCTATCTATCTATCTATCTATCTATCTATCTATCTATCTATCTATCTATCTATCTATCTATCTGTGTAAGATTGTTTGTCCATTGTCGGGGCGGGGAAACAGCAGACTCACAGCATGCTGTCCCGTTGACGGAGGTCCCAAGAGAGTTTAAAAACCACACATTTTCTTGAATGAGTGCTGCATTACAGTTTTTCTCGATTGGTTTGGCTCATTTCTTGAAACAGAAATTACATTCTTAGAACTATAAGATCATTTGGCCAAACAGTCTTACAGTTCTGCGCAACATTACAGCTCACTAGCAAAAGGTCATATCTTTCCCAAAACTGTTCATACATGCTTCAAAATAGATTCCTTTCCCATATAAAGAGTCAGTACCATCAAAATGTCAAAGATCTTTCTCAATTGCGTTGGCTCATTTGCATTCACTTAGTGCGTTTTTCCAAAATAACCTGGATGGTTTAGCACAACACCATGGATCACCTGCAAAAGCTCGTATCTCTCCCAAAATAGTTTACCCATGTGTCAAAACTAAATTCCTTTCCCATTTAAATAGTTAGTGCCCCCAAAATGCATCGTCCCTTTGGCATCGTGTAAGCACTGCAAGTCAAAATGCCTAGATGTTTTGTCACTATGGCAGAGGTCTAGCCAACAGAATACAATTATGTATAAAACTGAAAAAAGGATTTTACAGTAAGAGCAGCCTCCAAAGTTTGACATCAGACACACTGCACTCCTACTTCCAAGGAAATTGTAATCATTTTTATTGACACACATAAAGTAACTTCCATACATTAGAGTACATAAAAATGTATACAGTATTCTGTACATGTACGAAATATAAACACAAACAAAAAACAAGAAAAATTATATCTAGCCTACAGTAGGGCTTACAGTAAATAAAGTTTCACAACTAAGGTAACTTTCACTGGTTGTTGTCGTCACCGTCCCTCTCCTGGCCACCATCCTCATCCTCATGGCCATCCACGCTGCTCTCTGTTTGGCCATAGATTCTCATCCACATCGCAGCGGATATTTTCCCTTGCGATGCAGCGAGGAAGAAACGGCGCAATGTCTCAACCATCCCCTACACTGATCCCCTGTAATGTCCTCACATGCAGCATCCATTGCATGGAGCAGGGATCTCTGGTCTTGAGCCTGATGTTCATAGACTTTCCACCTCCAAGCGGAAAAAAATTCCTCAATGGGATTAAGGAAAGGAGAGTATGGTGGTAGTAGCTCCATGAGCATCCTTGGATGGGTGGTGAACCAGGCCCTGATGAGCGCCCACGGTGGAAATTTACATTGTCCCACACGATCACATAGTGTGGTAGGTGAGCCCCTTCGAGACCTCTCTCATTTTCTGGGACCAGATGTGTATAAAGACGGGCCAAGAAAATGAGGAGCTTTGAGTGTTATATGGGCCTAAACTGGGGATGTGTGTGGCCACACCATTCTCAGATATGGCAGCACACATTGTTAAATTGCCCCCCCGCCGGCCTGGGACATCCACGTGGCCCGCTGACCAATGATGTTACGCCACGTCTGCCCTTGGCCAGGTTGAAACCAGCCTCATCGACAAATACAAGGATGTGAGATGTTTCATTCCCTTCCAATGCCATTATTCTCTACAATAGAGTAAAAAAACAAATCAGTCATATAGAGGAGTCATACACAACAGAAATAGAAAATTACATGGGATTGTTCTATGTTCTCCTCCACAAGTTCAATATAGCCTGCTACTGGCCACTACTCCAGTGGTTCCAAACCTGGGGTACAGGCCTATGCAGAGGCACTGCAGGGAGTATTTGACACAAAGAGGGAGAAACACTGTTGCAGTTTTAGGCAAAATGCTGTAGTCAGATAAAGCTGGATTCTAAAGGTAAAGAGGATACTGAAAACCAAACAAATTGGGAACCACTGCTTACTGTAATGTTACTATAATAGACAACCAATAACTGACTTACATGCACATACTGGTACGCAGCTCTTTCACTCTGTCAGAATTCCTCTCAAATGGTACCCTGTAAATCTGCTTCATGGTCATCTGATGCTTCTTCAATACCCGGTCTATTGTGGAGATGCTGATAGAGTTGACATTTTGGAATATGGCATTGTCTTGAAGGATTGCATCACGGATCTGTCTCAAAGTGAGAGCATTATTTGCAATCACCATGTTACAGATCTCTTGTTCTTGTTGTTCATTGAGAAGTTTTCTTCTGCCACCCATGTGAGGTTGTCGTCCAATCCTAGACGTAGAAGTCAAAGGACAACACTGTATGACAATTCGTAATGTATGCCGTATTTGTTACAGAATGAGTTACTGTACTGTAACATCATATTGCAACATCACATTGAGGTAATATATTACAGTACTGTAGGCCTACACACACACACGGAATGAAGAGTTTATACATGTCTTGCTTTACAGTATGCACAGTACTGTATACTGTAATGACTCCATCATTGACTGAGTACATACCTGTTTTCCCTGCGAAAGGTTTGGATGATGGAGGAGACAGTAGAGCGAGGCACATTAGGCTGCACTCGGCCCAGCCTCTGCCATTGTCAGGCGATGGTTAACCACATGGTCTACAATTGTGGCCCGAATCTCATCCGGGACAGCATGGTGTCTTCGTGCTCCTCGGCCTCTTCCCCCTATTCCACCACCACGCATCCTCACTCCTCCTCCGCCTCTTCTTCTTCTTCCTCTTCCTCCTCCTCCTCCTCCTCTTCTTCCTCGAGCAGGAGGTTGCCCTTCTTGATTTACTTGGTGAGGTACCTCCATGTTCAAATGGTACTGGCCCTAGCCAAGCTCTATATATACACGTTTGGCAGCATTCACAACAATAGACAGCACCTGTCAGGTAACTAAACAAACTGTTTGGTTGGTCATCTGAGATGTGGGAAACTCCTCCTTCGTTGGTCAAGTTCTAATTTCACCTGATTGTCAATTACTGTCATGAATTTATCAAATGTTCCAAGAAATTCATATATGGTGTTCATGGTATTATGTTCTTGACTAATTTTGACAATTGAACAGACTATTGTGCATATGATGACTTACACGATGAAATCATGCTGACATGTTTTGGAGAGAACAACCATTAGACTGAGAATCAACTAATCAGTTTAGATCAGCAAGATCTATTTATTTGGAAAATGTGCTAAATGTGGGCTTATTGTGCTAACTGCAGGCTACTTGTACTTAACCATTTGCAAAGATGCACTGAGACACTTGAGACATGTACTAAGGCATTTGCAATTTGATGAAATCAATGAGAAATGCCATTCTGTTGTGAACATTTGCAAGGTGGTTTGGAGATCTGTCCATGTTATTTTGAGAATGTCATCTCGGTTTCAAGAAATGAGCCAAACCAATCGAGAAAAACTGTAATAACAACAACAACATTTATTTCTATAGCACATTTTCATACAAAAAAGTAGCTCAAAGTGCTTTACAAAATGAAGAAAAATATAAAGACAAAATAAGAAATTAAAATAAGACAACATTAGTTAAGGTCCAATGGCCAGGGAGGACAGGAAAAACAAAAAAAACTCAAGACGGCTGGAGAAAAAAAAAAAATCTGCAGGGGGTCCAGGCCACGAGACCACCCAGTCCCTTCTGGGCATTCTACCTAACATAAATGAAACAGTCCTCTTTGCAGTTAGAGTTCTCACGGAGCCACTTGATGTTGATGGTCATGCAGACTTCTGGCTTTTAATCCATCATTGTTGGAACATCACGGTGCTTTGAGTAGATGGTGGTGGCGCAGGCCATCACCAAAAGGATACCGGAAAAGGAAACAGAAGAGAGAGTAGGGGTTAGTGCAGATTTTAGAGCCACCATGAATAGTTATTATAATGAGTTGATTATACAGAGTATCAGGATTAAATTACAGTGAAGTTATGAGAAGGCCATGTTAAAGTAATGTGTTTTCAGCAGTGTTTTAAACTGCTCTACTTTATCAGCCTGGTGAATTCCTATTGGCAGGCTATTCCAGATTTTAGGTGCATAACAGCAGATGGCCGCCCGCCTCACCACTTCTTTTAAGTTTTGTTCTTGGAATTCTAAGGAGACACTCATTTGAGGATCTGAGGTTACGATTTAGAATATCAGATGTCAGACATTCCGATATATAAGATGGGGTGAGATTATTTAAAGCTTTATAAACCATAAGCAGAATTTTAAAGTCAATCCTGAATGACACAGGTAACCAGTGTAGTGACATTAAAACTGGAGAAATGTGTTCGGATTTTCTTTTCCTAGTTAGGATTCTAGCAGCTGCATTCCGCACTCGTTGCAAACAATTTATGTCTTTTTTTGGGTGGTCCTGAGAGGAGTGCGTTACAGTAATCTAGTCGACTGAAAACAAATGCGTGAACTAATTTTTCAGTATCTTTCAGTGATATAAGAGGTCTAACTTTTGTTATGTTTCTTAAGTGAAAAAATGCTGTCCTAGTGATCTGATTTAAAATTCAGATTACAGTCAACAATCACCCCTAAGCTTTTTACCTCCGTCTTGACTTTTAATCCTAATGTATCCAGTTTATTTCTAATAGCCTTATTGTATCCATTATTGCTAGCCACTAAGATTTCAGTTTTCTCTTTATTTAGCTTGAGAAAATTACTATTCATCCATTCTGAGATAAAAGTCAGACATTGTGTTAGTGAATCGAGAGAATCGGGGTCATCAGGTGCTATTGATAAGTACAGCTGTGTGTCATCAGCATAGCTGTGGTAACTCACGTTATGCCTTGAGATAATCTGACCTAACGGAATATTCCATCCATCCATCCGTTTTCTAACCCGCTGAATCCAAACACAGGGTCACAGGGGTCTGCTGGAGCCAATCCCAGCCAACACAGGGCACAAGGCAGGAACCAATCCTGGGCAGGGTGCCAACCCACTGCAGGACACACACAAACACACCCACACACCAAGCACACACTAGGGCCAATTAAGAATCGCCAATCCACCTAACCCGCATGTTTTTGGATTGTAGGAGGAAACCGGAGCGCCCGGAGGAAACCCACGCAGACACGGGAGAACATGCAAACTCCACGCAGGGAGGACCCGGGAAGCGAACCCGGGTCTCCTAACTGCGAGGCAGCAGTGCTACCACTGCGCCACCGTGCCGCCCACCTAACGGAATATTATTAATTATTATTATTATTAATAGGAATGTTTCTTGAAGGAGCATCACTGAACCACATCCAAACGGCTTTTTTGCCATCTTCAAATGCAGCAGTTCGCATACATTTGCAACCTGAGATTTTTCTGCTTTTTTTGCATATAACAAAGACATATGCATTGCATTTGTCAATCCAACAAATTGCACATCACAAACATTAACACTGTTATCATTTTTTTCGTGTCTGCCATTTCTATAGAAGGGTGACAATGACTTAAATTCCGATGGATGTTTTTCAAATGTTGATGAGCAATAAGCAAAAAGTATCACTGAAAACCGCAGGAAACAAAAACAGCAAAAAAAGCATTACGAGGAAAGTTCGAAGAAAGAACATTTTTTTGCAATGTTTCTGTTTGGGGATTGTTGTGCAAATGTGCACAACTGAGCTGCGACCACAGAACTAACCGCTCTGTGGATGATTCATTCAAGCATTTCAAGGTCACTTCCTTGTAATGAAAGTATCTGCTGATGAATGTACTTCGTAGTAACGAGATTTCTATAGACTCGTGTCATATGGGGAAACTGTCAGAAACATAAAAATACTTTGTTGTAATACTCTCTCTTACCTCGGTCTCTCTCCCCTCTCTGCGCCGCTGCAAAGCCCTGCCCGCCTAGAGTTCTGAAAAGTGTCCTCAGTGAAGGGGGCAGCCTTTTTGCTGTAGCTCTTCACTGAGTGAGTCTCGCGGCCTGGCCATGGGGACCCCTGCTCTAAAGACTTGGACCTTCATCCTTTTGCAGAGATATCAGGAGCGCCACACCCTCCTTTCCAGTGACCTCATGACCCCCCATGCTCTCCCAGTCCGTCTAATGACTTCATAGGAAGTGTCACCAGAGACATGAATGTCACTACTGAGGTAAGTAAACCTCAAGACGAGGTCGACACTCTCTCTGCAGACAGACACACTGCTGATGGCCGTGTCCAAGAGGTCATTAAAGGCCTGGATGTTGGTTTTTATCTGGACACTCGCAAGCCCAGACACTCAGACTCTTCATTCAGTCTCTCAAGAGTCCTGATACAGTCTCCTCAAAGATCACAGATTCATCAGCAAAGTCAAGATCTGTGAATCTTTCTTCAACAACAGATGCCCGACACCCACTGGACCTCACGACCCTGACCAACACCCAGTCCATGCAAATTACTGAACAGAGTAGGAGCAGAACAGACCCCTGATGAACCCCAGAATCAACTTGGAAAATTGTAGAGGTTTTGCCTCCACTCTGCACAGCACTTACAGTACCAGTGTACAGGCTGGCCATGACATCCAGCAACCTCGAGGGGATCCCATGAAATCTCAGGATGTCCCACAGGGCGGCTTGATCAACTGAGTCAAATGCTTTATGAAAATCGACAAAGGCCTGCATAGAAACTCTGCCGATATTTGCATTCGAGCAACCTGAGAGGCCTCAGTGCCAGGATGTGGTCGATGGTAGACTTCTTAGGTGTAAAACCAGACTGCTCCGGTTGCTGGTAGGTGAGCAAGTGATCATTGATCCTATTGAGGCAACCCTAGCGAGGACCTGACCCACCACTGAGTGCAGTGTTTATCCCCCTGTAGTTGCCGCAATGCAGGTGTTCACCCTTCCCTTTCCAGATAGGGACGACAAGTCCTGTTTTCCAGTTAGTTGGGATGGCGCCAGTCACCCAGATGGAAGCAAAGATTGCTTGCAATGCCAGGAGGACAGCCTTACTAGCAGCCTGGTGAAGTTCACCCCGGATACCACAGATCCCTGCAGCCTTCCCTACCCTCTGCTGGTTCACCACCTGTGCCATCTCAGTGGGACTGGGGGACTCACAGATAACTGGAGGAGCAGCCTCAAGAACCGTTTAGCCAGCGATGTCCAACATCCTGGCTGGAGGATCAGCTTTAGACAGGGGCTCAAAGTAGTCAACCCAGTGGGTCACAGTGGATGACCGTCAGAAAACAAAGAATAAAACTTCCATCCATCCATTATCCAACCCACTACATCCTAACTACAGGGTCACGGGGGTCTGCTGGAGCCAATCCCAGCCAACACAGGAAACAAACCCCAGGCAGGGCGCCAGCCCACCGCAGGGCGCACACACACACACACAAGGGACAATTTAGAATCGCCACTGCTCCTAACCTGCATGTCTTTGGACTGTGGGAGGAAACCCATGTAGACATGGGGAGAACATGCAAACTCCACGCAGGGTGGACCCGGGAAGTGAACCCAGGTCTCCAAACTGTGAGGCAGCAGCGCTACCCACTGCACCACCGTACCACCCTGAATATAACTTTTACAAAAAATTTAATAAAAACATAAAACAAAAATTCACATATGACAATAAAACGAATACATACAAGACAGGGAAATAAACGCCAAGAATGAACATGGAGCTGCAAATGATGTTTGCTTGTAGAGGTTTGCTGCAAGCTGAAATTAGCGCAGTTCATTACTTTTTATGAGGACTCAAACCTTCCCTACTTATACAACGAAAATCAGAGAAATAGTAATAATAATAGGAACAGCAATAACAACCATTCTCTAATTCATAGATCATACAAAGTAATTTAGATTAGGTTAGGTTAGATAAGATATACCTTATTATAGGTATGTAATAACCTGTCAAGAAGAGAGGGGGCGCTGCTGCTAATGTTGTCATCCTCTTCTTTCTCCTCAGTGCTCAGAAGCTGCCCAGTAAGGACAATTGACCCCGCCCCTTCTGGTCCAGCTCCCATAAAACCCCAGGCGTCCTGCAAGGAGGCGTCATTTACTGGCCTGAGTGACCCATCAGACTAAGAATAGTCTACCCAGACCACCTTGCTAACAGTTGCCTTAGTTTTCCCACATAATGGGACAAACACCGAAGAGCGTTTTCTTTTCTTTTGTTTTATTTCTTTTGTCTTCGAAGAATAAAAGGGATGATTTATGGTGTCTCGCAACTGTCATTCCTGCACCCGGCCACAACAGATACTGACTCAAAGTACAACATAAGGCAATCGAATAAAAAACATACAATAAATGTTATCGCACAGTAAGTGTAGGAGATTTATCTTCTATAGCTTCTGGCTGGAGTGGAGAACGGTATGTCGGGAGAAAGCATTGCAGGCAGAAGTGATCCCCAGAGGTGCTTCTTATTGCACCATGGAGGTACGGGCCTGTGGCTGAAATTACACCAAAAAAGCTCCCCCTAGAGGGAATGAGTAGAATTGTTCATTGCATTAAATTTTACCACCACCCATTTTGTTTTCCACAATAGCCTCCAAAGTGACCAGAATCAGTCCTGTGTTGGCACTGGCTTTGATGATAAGTTTACTCAGACATTTTCCATCTCCTGAACTGACAATAACAGGGTAAGACAATACGCTGGCTACAATGGAACGAAGAAACATTTCCATTCAAAAAACCAGAGTGTCCTCAAAAAGTACAGTTTCTCTGAGCTGCCCTCTTATACAGGACCACTGTGCTTTCAGACCAAACCAGTTTGCTGTTCATATGGATCCTTAGAGAGATGGCTGGCAGCTCAGCCCTGCTGGGACACCCCTGTAATGGAAGGATGGGGGAAGACAGCGACTTTTGGACATTGCCTCTCCCAAAACGCTAGATGGCAGCTCCCCTGGATTGTAGCGGTGCCCCGAATTCCCACAGGGCATCCTGGGACTTGGAGTTCGGTTTCTCAGCCCTGTTGGGTGCCACCAGGGGGTACTGTGAAAGGACTTATGGGGAGTCATGTTTCCCTTATAGCCCAGAAGGAAGTCACGACGACGGAAGTCCTGAAGTAATTCCGGGCTGATTAAAGACCTGGAATTCTCCATCTGACCCGGCAAGTCACGTGGGAGGAAGTACAGAAGCACTTCCGGGTCAAGGACTATTAAAAGGACCGATGGGAACCCAGCAAGTGAGCTGGAGTCAGATGGAGGTGGGCAAAGCTTACTGGGAGGCGTGGAGGAGGAAAAATAAAGAGAGAGAAGATCGGTAGTTATTGTGTTTATTATTTTGATTACTTGTCTATTACTTTGTGGCTGTGGTGCTTAGGGGAACTGTACAAGAAGAAAATGATTAATAATACTTCTTGGTGCTTTTACCCGGTGTCCTGAGCAGAGCTGGGCCTAGAGGTATTTTCACCTGAGGCAGGAGGATAAATTTGCACCCCTATAAGTATTAAATAAAAATATTTACTAGCGCGATTTCATACAAGGAAATGAATGTACTGAGCGAGAGCATCCAAGGTATTTGACGAACATTGCAACATACATTTGTCTTTTTTCTTTTTTTTAATTTTGCAATTTATTCATTTTAATTTTTCATTAGTTTGGCGCCCTTTCCCATTGTTCACCCGAGGCAAGTGCCTTGTTTGCACGTTTGCCTCACCCTTGTCCCAGCTCTGGTCCTGAGTGTCTTGTCTGTTGGGTTTAATGGGGCAAAAGTGCCACCCAGCATTCACAACCCCCATTCTTAAAGTTCTGCACCATCTCCAATTTCTCCCTCTTGGATGATGAGGGGCTCCTTATCAAAGTAGAAGTCCACTGCTGACATTTTGGTCTTGCTGATGTTGACCTGTAGGTCGTTCATCCTGCATCACAAGATGAAGGTCCCCACCAGTCTCCTGTACTGCAACTTGTCACCGTAATCAATACATCTTTAGTCAGTGGGTGGGCCTCTCTGGCAGGGTCTTAAATTGGTTTGAATCCTACCTGGCAGGTAGAAAATTCTTTGTTAGTCATGGTAATTATACTTCAAAGACACATGATATTCTATATGGTGGTCCACAAGGCTCTATCCTGGGTCCGCTGCTGTTTTCGATTTACATGCTTCCATTAGGTCAGATTATCTCGGGGCATAACGTGAGCTACCACAACTAGCTGATGACACACAGCTGTATTTATCAATAGCACCTGATGACCCCAACTCTGTTGATTCACTGACCCCAATGTCTTACTTGTGTTTCTGAGTGGATGAGTACCAATTTTCTTAAACTGAATAAAGAGAAAACTGAAATGTTACAGATTGGCAATAATGGACATAATGAGGTTAGAATTGACTTTAAAATACATCTTATGGTTTACAAAGCCTTTAATAATCTCGCTCCATCTTATATTTTGGAATGTCTGACACCTTACACTCCAAATCGTAACCTTAGATCTCCAAATGAGCGTCTGCTCAGAATTCCAAGAGTTATCTTAAAAGAAGTGGTGAGGCGGCCTTCTGCTGTTATTCACCTAAAATCTGGAATAGCTTGCCATTAGGAATTCACCAGGCAAATACAGTGGAGCACTCTAAAAAAAACTGCTAAAAACACATTACATCATTACTATTGCTTTCTCATAACTTCATTTTAGTTTAATCCTGATGCTCTGTATATTCAATTAATTATCATTACTATTCATGGTGGCTCCAAAATCCATACTAACCCCTACTCTCTCTTCTGTTTTTTTCCGGTTTTCTGTGGTGGCGACCTGCGCCACCACCACCTAATAAAAGCACCGTGATGTCCCAACATTGATGGATTGAAGGCCAGAAGTCCACATGACCGTCATCATCAAGTCCTTCCATGTAAACCCTGAATACCATGAGGACTGATTGAGGTCATTTATGTCAGGTAGAATGCCTAGAGGGGGCTGGCTGGGTGGTCTCATGGCCTTGGAACCCCTGCAGATTTTATTTTTCTCTCCAGTCATCTGGAGTTTTTTTTTTGTTTTTTCCATCCTCCCTGGCCATTACACCTTACTTTAATTCTATGTTAATTACTGTTGTCTTATTTGAATTCTTACTTTGTCTTTTTTTTTCTCTTTCTTCATCATGTAAAGCACTTTGAGCTCCATTATTTATATGAAAATGTGGTATAGAAATAAAGGTTGTTGTTGTTGCTATATTCAGATTCAAAAGGGGTCCTTTTATCATTTTTTGAGCAGTTTATATGATGTGAGAGCATCAGGTCTCAAGAGGGTAGCAAGAGATGGAGGAATAGCATAAACCACTTTATGCAGATTGTGGGTGAGTGGCCCTAAAATGGATCATTGGCATCTTCTGCTGCCACTTCCACCATTCCGCTCAGCTGTTCTGCAGCAGCTCCACATCCTCCCACCTGATTCAATCCTTTACCCACTCACTCTTCGCTCGTTCGGGGATTAGAGACACATTTTTCTCACTAAGTATATTTCTAATGGGGGCTATTGACATGACATTTTCATCAGGTATTGGGAACAAACGAAGTGATCCACACATACAAAGAAATCAAAACAAATAAGTCCATAAATTATGTTTAATAAAATGGAATGACACAAGGAAGAAGTATGGAACCCATGAAGAAAAGGAGGAGCAAAAAGGCCTGGAAAGTCAAGAAACAGCTGACCTCTGTCAATTCAGATAGCCCCCCCATCCCATCAGTGCAAATGAATATCATCTGGTTTAGTCCTAACTGATGTCCTATAAAAAGGTTTCTCATTCCCAAGGTGTCACACAAGAAGCATCTCATGATGGGTAAAAGTAAAGAGCTCTCTCAAGACCTTCACAACCTTACTGATGGAACTGGTGACAGACGTATTTCTAAACTTCTGAATGTTCTAGTGAGCACCATTGGGGGCCATAATGCTGGTAAGATGGCAGCAGATTCTTATCAAGAATGTCCCACTACATTTCTCCATTCATCCTTCCTTCAATTCCATGAAGTCTGCCAGTACCATATGCTGATAAACAGCCCCCCACACACCATGATGTTCCCACCTCCACACTTCACTGTTGGTAGGTTGGTGTTTTTGGGGTGATGTGCAGTGTCATTTTCTCCTCCAAACATGGTGTGTGCACTGACATCCAAACAGTTCAGTTTTGGTCTCATCTCACCAGACTCTATTCTTCCAGTATTTCTTTGGTTTGTCCAAATGTTGTGCGGCAAACTTTAAATGAAACGAGCTTCAACGTGCTTTTTCTTCAGCAGTGGAGTCTTGTGCGGTGAGCGTACATAGAGGCCATGGCGGTGGAGTGCATTACTTCTTGTTTTCTTTGAAACAACTGGACCTGCTAATTCCAGGTCTTTCTTAAGCTCTCCACCAGTGGTCCTTGGCTCTTGGACAACTCTTCTGATTATTCTTCTCTCAGAAATCTTACAAGGAGTGTCTGGTCGTGGCCAGTTTATGGTGAAATGATGCTCTTTCGACTTGCGGATTATGGCCCCCATGGTGCTCACTGGAACATTCAGAAGTTTAGAAATATGTCTGTCACCAGTGCTATCAGTGAGATTGTGAAGGTCTTGAGAGAGCTCTTTGCTTTTACCCATCATGAGATGCTTCTTGTGTAGTGAGAAACCTTTTTATAGGCCATCAATTAGGACTAAACCAGCCGATACTCATTTGCAGTGATAGGGGGCTACCAGGATTGACAGATGTCAGCTGTTTCTTGGCTTTCCAGGCCTTTTTGCTCCTCCTTATTCCCTGCGTCATTACACTTTAGTACACATAACTTCATTTATGGACTTTTTTGTTTCGATTTCTTTTTACGGGTGGATTATTAGGGTTGTTACCAACATCTGGTGTAAATTTCATGTCAGTATCCCCATTAGAAATATATTTACTGAGAACAACGTTGACGTATTCAATATTTATTTTCCCTCATTTTCTACCTAGCTGACCCAAAACCTGGGGCCTATATACCAGATTGGCCGATCGCCACGTATCAAGGCTCATGTCCCTCAAAATAAGGTGCCCGTGCCAACACCAATTAATGTCACTCATAGAATGGGTTTTAATGCTGCCCTTTCCAGGTAGTTCCAAACCTCTTGGGCACCTAAGAAGTGTGTCCCTCTCAAATCCTGACCCAGGGATGCAGCTCTGCCCTCTTCTCAGAAGACTTGACATTTGAGGGTTGTAAGGTGGTCTAGTCTGCCCTGCCTGAAATAAGCTGTCATGACTGTGACTGAAGGATTCATCAACGTTTGTAATAAAAAAAATGTCCGCCTTCTTGGGATCATTAACCATTTTTTCTCCCAACCGCTACCACCAGTTAAATCCAGTATCCTATAAATGCTGATGTGGTTCATTAATTTATTATTTTTACAATAGTAATGGCCAGATAGCAGATGGAGTTTACTCTGACTTTGTGGTTTCCAGTAAAATCCTTAAATCAGTGCCTCAGATGGTGTCAGCAGTGGGATTTAAATTCTTTGACTCTATTATATTAAAATCCAGGCCAGTAGTTGAGATAGCCAGCTAAAATACTCTACAGGGTGTCCACAGACTTTTGGATTTTTAAAAAATCCATCTCATCTGCAGCCACTAGTTAAATGTTGATAGATCCAGTATCCTACAACTGCTGATCTGGTCCATTAATTTATTATTTTACAATAGCAATGCCCAGATGGCAGATGGAGTTTACTGTGACTTTGTGTTTTCCAGTAATGTGAATTTCCTCTTGGGATTAATAAAGTATCTATCTATCTATCTATCTATCTATCTATCTATCTATCTATCTATCTATCTATCTATCTATCTATCTATCTATCTATCTATCATATAGTGCCTTTCCTATCTATCTATTTATCTATCTATGATATAATGCATTTCTTCTATCTATCTATTGTGAAAAAGGCGCTATATAGCACCCTTGAACCCTCAGGGATGACTCCAAACAACAGGTAAAAGTCCAATACTTTTTATTGTGACTCACAGTGCACCAAGCACCTTCCACACTACTCATCCAATACTCGACTATAATAAACACTCCTCCTCGCCCAGACACTTGCTCCTCTACCTCCCAGCTCAGCTCAGTGTCTGGACTGAGGCACCATCCTTTTATAGCCCCTGACCCGGAGGTATTCCTGTCCCGACAGTCCATAGTTCCTTACTCCTTCCGGGTCAGGGCAATCAGTCCTTTTCTTTAACCCGGGAGCACGTTGTTCGTTCCTGTCACGTGACCATGACGTACTCCCGGGTCATAGGGCATAAAAGAGCCCATAAGCACCCCCACAGCGACTCCTGGTGGCCCCCAAGGTATCCAGCAGGGTTGTGTAAAAATACTACAAGGTCCATAATGCCCTGCTGGACCTCGGGGCATGATCCTGCTGTCGGGAGAGCTCCTCCTGGCGGCCTGGGGGTGCGGACCGGCATGGAAAGCCGGCAATCCTCCACATTTCCCCCCCCTCAGCGACGACAACTGGGGCGGAGCGTCTGGCCCCGTGAGGGACGTCCTCCTCCAAGAGGACGCGTCAGCCGGACCCTGGCTGCTGTGTCCATGTCTCCCGGCGAACCTTGGGGGAACGGTGTATCCTTTATGCGCCCGCTCCCCTGTCCTTCGGGAACAGTCTCGCCACTTGTGGCCCAGCCGACGGCAGTTGTAACACCGACGATGTCCCCCTGGGTGTCTCCCTCTGCTAGACCAGAAACACATCGGGAATTCCGTCAGCGTCACCACCGCCCCTTTCTCCGCCAAGGAAGGGTTTATGGCCGCTTTGCTGCCCTTTAGCCCTCTCTCCGATATGTCAGGAGACCCACGCTTTGGTTTGGGGACCTCCTGTTTCATCTGGGGCTTGTGCTCAGCTTGAGGCTCTCTATGGAAAGAAGAGAGCCTCTTTGCTGTCTGCACACCTGTTGTCCTACGCTTATTAGGTTCCGGCGTCATTAGTACCGACTCGCCCCGATGTACAGCACCATCCAGCTGTACCGGCACGAGCGGCACTTCCCCCGGCGCTCCTATCACCGGCGCTACCCCGCACGCCAGACCGGTCGGGTCCTGGAGAGTTGCACAGCCCCGGAAAGCCACATCAAACGCATGCCTCGGGCTGTTGGCTCCGTTCCCCAACCATTCGGTCATCGTGCTCCCGTCCTTTGTCGGGCACACAGTGCTTTGACACGCGCTACTTATTGTGTGCGGTGCCGGTTCGCTCTGTGTCCCTTTATACTCTACACGGGAGGGACTCACCTGTACTCCCGCATCGATCATCTCTGGAGCTTCCCGGCCCAGCCGCTGCACGAAGTCGATTAGTGCCTTCACTGGTGCTTCTGCCGTTGCTCCCAGTTCCTCTACTCGTTCCTTCAGCTGTTGTAAGTCCTGTAAGAAACGGCGTAGGGGCGCGAGGTACTCCTCGAGCCCCCCTAAGTCCAAACAGTTAATGTTTACAGCCGGAGTTGTTTGCGCTTCCGCATTTCGCTTACCCTCCGGCCGGGAACCAATGAGCACGTCGCCTACTGGCACGTGTTCAGCTGGGTCGCGCAAAGGCTCCTGGGACATGGAGTCCTCAGAGGGACGGCTGGCTACTACAAGCCGGCTGAGATCTGCCTTTTCCTTTTCCCCAGCAGATCCTTCAGCCACAACCCGTCCCTCTTTGTCGGTGGCGGCTTGTATCGGCGGCGATTCGCTCGTCTTCCCCTCCCCGTCCAGGAGGCTCGGACCTGTCAGGGGACAACAGGCCTCGTCGGAGGACTCCGGGTTACCTCCACCGTCCCAGAATCCACCGCGGTTGACCAATCTGTTGTTGTTGACCGCGGCTGTCTCTAGCCGTCTTGCTTCGCGACTTACCTTCTGGGAACCGCGGCCATTTTGCCGAGGCATGAGGCCGTCATCTGAGACGCCGCTGCGATTCTCTTGGCGGACGTCTGAAAAACAGGACAAAAATAAAGTCGGAACGTCGGGCGTTTTACCTGCCGCCGCCTCCGTAGCAGATGGCGGCACCCCCGGACCATCTAGGGAGTACGCTGCCCGGGCTTGTTGGGCCCGAATTAGCGCTCTGTCTTCCTCGCTCCCGGTCAGGTAGGTCCAGGTCAACTCGGCGTCCGTCAGGCCCTGCAATCTGCTGGGACTGATCTTCTTTTTTCCAGTCTTCTTGCCCATCACGGTCCGAAGTGGGAAGACGCTCACCGCCGTCACGTTTTCAGTAGCGGGGTGTTTGTTGCCTCCGTATACAGATGGGGAATCCACCGAGGGTTGTCTGCCCACACAAAATTTGTTTTGTATGCAGGTCCTCTGCCAACAGACGGCCAGAGAATCCTGCCGACTACGCCAGTGTGCAAAAGGCGCTATATAGCGTCCTTGAACCCTCAGGGATGACTCCAAACAACGGGTAAAAGTCCAATACTTTTTATTGTGACTCACAGTGCACCAAGCACCTTCCACACTACTCATCCAATACTCGACTATAATAAACACTCCTCCTCGCCCAGACACTTGCTCCACTACCTCCCAGCTCAGCTCAGTGTCTGGACTGAGGCACCGTCCTTTTATAGCCCCTGACCCGGAGGTATTCCTGTCCCGACAGTCCATAGTTCCTTACTCCTTCCGGGTCAGGGCAATCAGTCCTTTTCTTTAACCCGGGAGCACGTTGTTCGTTCCTGTCACGTGACCATGACGTACTCCCGGGTCATAGGGCAAAAAAGAGCCCATAAGTACCCCCACAGCGACTCCTGGTGGCCCCCAAGGTATCCAGCAGGGTTGTGTAAAAATACTACAAGGTCCATAATGCCCTGCTGGACCTCGTGGCATGATCCTGCTGTCGGGAGAGCTCCTCCTGGCGGCCTGGGGGTGCGGACCGGCATGGAAAGCCGGCAATCCTCCACACTATCTATCTATCTGAAGACCTTAACTCATCATCTTAGATGGTGTCAGCAGTGGGATCGAAATTCCTTGATTTTGTTATTTTAAAATCGAGGCCACTAGTTGAGATGGCCAGCTAAAATACTCTACAGGGAGTCCACAGACTTTTGGACTTTTGAAAAATCCCTCCTAAGTGCTGCCACTAATTAAATATTGATAAATCCATTCAACTCTAAGTACTGATGTGATTGATTAATTTATTATTTTACAATAGTAATCGCCAGATGGCACGAGTTTGTGGTTTC
Organism: Polypterus senegalus; assembly: GCF_016835505.1. NCBI lineage: Eukaryota > Metazoa > Chordata > Cladistia > Polypteriformes > Polypteridae > Polypterus > Polypterus senegalus. The sequence goes on from NC_053159.1 coordinate 183,136,764, forward strand.
CAGGTGTGGGATGAAAACGGGCATCCTGGCCAGAAAATAGAAGAAGCCATTACCTGGATGATGCAGATGAATAAATAACTTTGTACCCGGCCGGGATAAATTAATGGAACGACCAGAGATATCTGGGAGTCCGGGTAGCAGTATGACAGGTGGCAGTGGTCCTTACATGGGAAAAACCAGTCGGGGCACCTGCAGGGATGCTTGGGAGTTGGAGTCCAGAAATGCAGCCTCCAGTGGGGCCACTGGGTATTGCTAGAGGGTGCTGTTGGGGGAGGACAGCCCTACATTCTTTATGGTCCATTAATTTATTATTTTTACAATAGTAACGGCCAGATGGTAGATGGAGTTTACTGTGACTTTGTGGTTTCCAGTAAAGACCTTAACTCGCCATCTTAGTTGGCTTCAGTGATGGGATTTAAATTCTTTGACTTTCTTATTTTAAAATCCAGGCCAGTCGTCGAGACTGCTAGCTAAAATACTCAACAGGCAGTCCACAGACTTTTTAAAAATAAATTCCTCAAAGCAGTTTAGAATGAGCTTCCTTCTCCTCAAGTTTCCTGTAATATTCTCTAAATAAAAATCCAATTATAGAGAACAAAATATAAAAAGAGATGCCACAGGGTCCGACTAAAGAGAACGCGCTCCTAAATTGGTAACAGCTGTCACGTGAGGCAATGCCTCTGAGGCCGACACAGAGAGTAAGAACAGTCAGCTGTTTACAGCGTGTTCATAAAGAGATCCAATGTGAGGAAAACACGAGACTCTCGGCCGATCTCAGTGCCACGCAAAGTGCCACCCTTCTGGTCCCGTGGCGTAAAGCAACTGACAGGCCTGAAGCTGTGGCTCACTTCTGAACTCATTGATTTAGGATCGTGATTTGTTTTATTTGTAGCTTTAAAAATAAAATAAAATAAAAAAGAGCCATTCAATCTTCAACAGCAGCATTTTTTATACAGTTTATTTTCATCCACAGGGTGGAACTCAAAGCACTTAACAAAATATCAAAGAAATAGACACAAGAAAAGGGAAAACAAATTACTATTAGGTCATAATAATATATAAATGACAAAAATAAATCAATGTGGACTAACAAAAAATAGTCATACAACTAGTAAAAGGGAAGATAGTCCAGTGCTGTGAAAAACGTATTTGCCCCCATCCTGATTCTGTGTTTTTGCTTATTCATAGCACTTCATTGTTTTTGATTGCCAGACAACTTTACTATAATAAAAGAGACAACCAGAGTAAACATCATACATGCTTATTAAATCATCATTGGATTAATTAAAGGATAAAGTTTGCCAACATCTAAATCACGTATGTGAAAAAGTGATTGCCCCTTTAGTCACTCAATGAAACAGCCATCCATCCATTTTCTAACCCGCTGAATCCGAATACAGGGTCACGGGGGTCTGCTGGAGCCAACCCCAGCCAACACAGGGCACAAGGCAGGAACCAATCCTGGGCATGGGGCCAACCAACCGCAGGACACACACACAAACACACCCACACACCAGGGCCAATTTAGAATTGCCAATCCACCTAACCTGCATGTCTTTGGATTGTGAGAAGAAACCGGAGCGCCCGGAGGAAACCCACGCAGACACGGGAGAACATGCAAACTCCACGCAGGGAGGACCCGGGAAGCGAACCCGGGTCTCCTAACTGCGAGGCAGCAGCGCTACCACTGCGGCACCGTGCCGCCCTCAATGAAACAGTGAAGTAAACTTAAAGATGATGGGTTAAATCAAGCTGAACAATATCTGCTGAACAATATCTCAACATCACTTCAATGGGACCTTCCAAGAAATGTGAACTTGGATAAAGGGTCTCCACAAGCTGCACATCATACCTCAACAAGAAGAAATTCAACCACACCCTAGAAAGAAAGGTACTGAAAAATACACCAGCTTGGAACAGGGTGGCCAGACATCCCGATTTTAGTGGGACTTTCCCAAGAACAACAGACAAATCCTGAGTCCTGCATTGCATCTGAAAATCCCAAATGAACAAAAATTGTAACTTCTTCTTCTTCCTCTTTAGTCTGCTCCTGTTTGAGGTCTCCACAGTGGATCATCTTTTTCCCATCTCTTCCTGTCCTTGTCATCTTGCTCTGTCACACCCATCACCTGCATGTTCTTCTCTCACCACATCCATAAACCTTCTCTTAGGTCTTCCTCTTTTCCTCCTGTCTGGTAGCTCTATCCTTACCATCCTTCTCCCAATAGACCCAGCATCTCTCATCTGTACATGTCCAAACCAACGCAATCTCACCTCTCTGACTTTGTCTCCCAACCATCCAACTTGAGCTGACCCTCTAATGTCCTCATTTCTAATCCTTTCCAATCTCGTCACACCCAATGCCAATCTTAGCATCTGTAACTCTACCACCTCCTGTTTTGTGGTCAGTGCCACCATCTCCAACCCATATAACATAGCTGGTCTCACTACCATCCTGTAGACCTTCCCTTTCACTCTTGCTAATACCTGTCTGTCACAAATCACTCCTGACACTCTTCTCCACCCTCCCCACCCTGCCTGCACTCTCTTCTTCAGTTCTCTTCCACAATCCCCATTTCTCTGTACTGTTGATCCCAAGTATTTAAACTGATCCACCTTCACCAGCTCTACTCCCTTCATCCTCGCCATTCCACTTACCTCCCTCTCATTTACACACATGTATTCTGTCTTGGTGGTCCTACTGACCTTCATTCCTCTCCCCCCTAGAGCAGATCTCCACCTCTTAAGGGTGTCCTCAACCTGCTCCCTACTCTCACTACAGATCACAATGTCATCAGCAAACATCACAGTCCAAGGGGACTCTTGCCTAATCTCATCTGTCAGCCTGTCTATCACCAAATAAGAAAGGGCTCAGAGCCGATCCCTGATATAATCCCACCTCCATTACTCCTACTGCAGACCTCACCACAGTCACATTTCCCTCGTACATATCCTGTGCCACTCTTACATACTTCTCTGCCACTCCCGACTTCCTCATACAATACCACAGCTCCTCTCTCCTCACCCTGTCATTTGCTTTCTCCAGGTCCACAAAGATGCAATGCAACTCCGTCTGGCCTTCCTTTAACTTCTCCATCAACACCCTCAGAGCAAACATCTCATCTGTGGTGCTCTTTCTTGGCATGAAACCATCCTGCTGCTCACTAATCATCACCTCACTTCTTAACTGACCTTCCACTACCCTTTCCCATAACTTCATGCTGTGGCTCATCAATTTTATCCCCCTGTAGTTACTGCAGTACTGCACATCCCTCTTATTCTTAAATATCGGCACCAGTACACTTCTTCTCCACTCCTCAGGCATCCTCTCACTTTCCTGTTAAAAACTCCACTGCCATCTCTCCTAAACACCTCCATGCTTCCATAGGTATGTCACCTGGACCAATGGCCTTTCCATTCTTCATCCTTTTCATCGCTGATTTGCCTCCTCCTTGCTAATCCGTTGCACTTCCTGACTCACTTTTTCACATCATCCAACCTCTTCTCTCTCTCGTTCTCTTCATTCATCAGACTCTCTAAGTACTCTTTCCATCTGCTCAACACACTCTCCTCACCTGTGAGTACATTTCCATCTTTATTCTTTATGTTAACCTGCTGCACATCTTTGCCCATCTTGTCAATCGGTACAGGTCCTTTACTCCCTGTGAATAAAATTAAAAAAAAAACCACTAGTAATGTCTTGGCCATATTTTAAATCAATTTAATGGCATAATAAAAAAAAGTATCAGTTTCTGTCAAAAACGTGAACAATTGTGTAGGTATCCATAATTAACAGGTAGACCTTATTTATTTCTTGTTAGGAACACATATTTCTTTTCAGTATTATTGGACTGCATGTTAAGTGATCATATTGAAGTTTTGTATTATGAAAATAATTTTAGAAATAAAAATATCTATCTATCTATCTATCTATCTATCTATCTATCTATCTATCTATCTATCGATAGTGCCTTTCATATCTGTCTGTCTATCTATCTATCTATCTATCTATCTATTATATAGTGCCTTTTGTATCTATCTATCTATCTATCTATCTATCTATCTATCTATCTATCTATCGATAGTGCCTTTCATATCTATCTATCTATCTATCTATCTATCTATCTATCTATCTATCGATAGTGCCTTTCATATCTATCTATCTATCTATCTATCTATCTATCTATCTATCTATCTATCTATCTATCTATCTATCTATCTATCTATCTATCTATCTATTATATAGTGCCTTTTGTATCTATCTATCTATCTATCTATCTATCTATCTATCTATCTATCTATCTATCTATCGATAGTGCCTTTCATATCTGTCTATCTATCTATCTATCTATCTATCTATCTATCTATCTATCTATCTATCTATTATATAGTGCCTTTTGTATCTATCTATCTATCTATAGTGCCTTTCATATATGTCTGTCTATCTCTCTATTATATAGCATCTTTTATATCTATCTATTATAAAGTGCCTTTCGTATTGATCTATCTATCTATCTATCTATCTATCTATCTATCTATCTATCTATCTATCTATCTATCTATCTATCTATCTATCTATCTATTGTGGAAAGCATACCCCCGGACACAAACAGACCAACACTAGAATGTCCAAAACACACTTCTTTATTTTTCCAAAACAGCACCACAATGCCTTCATCCACCAACTCTCTTCCTTTCTCTTACTCCTCTTCTTTCTCTTCCTCTTTATCTCTTGACCTTCTCCCCCACTCCTCACAAGCTTCATCTCCTTCCTCCCAACTCTGGCTCATCTACTGGAGGGAGGTGGCCCCTTTTATCATGACCCAAATGAGCCCCAGGTGCTCCCCCTGATGTCACTTCCTGGTGTGGAGGAAGTGTCAGGAGAGCGCCTGGAAGCCCTCTGGGTGTCCTTGGGATTGCTTCTGGCAGCACTTCCTGGTGTAGTGAAAGTGCTGCCATCCAGGATTCCCTAACTGTCTGGGCGCCCCCTGGCAGGAGCTACATCCTCCTGTAGAGGTGATCATCCCAGTTCTGTTCCCGTAGCCCCCAAACAGACCCGGGTGGCTGCCCTCTCGTGGCCCAGGGGAGGTATCCTCCATCTCTGGGACTGTCCAGGCATCCCCAGTCATCTGGGACACTATCTATCTATCTATCTATCTATCTATCTATCTATCTATCTATCTATCTATCTATCTATCTATCTATCTATCTATCTATCTATCTATCTATCTATCTATCTATCTATCTATCCTTATTTATTGTAGTTTTAAATGATAATCTTACATGTCTTCCTTTTCTGTTCTAGTAATGTCTTTAACTATAAGTATCATTAACTGTCCAACATACAGTCAGAATGCCTTCAGTTGTCTCAGGATGGTATGGTGTCACCATGGCTGGTACTGCTGCCTCACAGGTCCCAGAACCTAAATTCAGTGTTTATCTTTCACCCACTGCTCCTCCCATGTCCGAGTGGTTTTTCTCCAGGATTACTGGTTTGCCTCAATGCTTACTGGTATTCCCTGTGTTTAATGACTTCTCTCCAGGTTTACTGATTTCCTCACATATTCTAAAGATGCTGAACAGAGCAGGAGGAGTGAACATTGGTGGGCACATGCCCATCCAAGGCTGGTGTAGTTCTTAGAAACTGATTGACTGGGAAATTAGTGTCTTTTAAAAATAAATGTTGAATTCTCAGCTGATAAAATTTGAATTAAAACTAGAAGCCCCCATTAGCTCAGTTTGCCAGGTTTAAGGCAGAGAGGCCAGGGATATAAATGCCTGCTATGTACCATAATTAATTGTGAAGCCGGTACAGTCAAGTGCCTTAATTTGGAGGTCTCAGAATTTCATTATGTTATACAAAAACGTTTTTCTTTATTTTTTAATTTTTTTGCTTTGTACTGCAGCGTGAACCCACAGCTACGACTGCTTTAGTCGGCTTTCAGATTTCATGAATAATGGCCTGTTAAAACGCCTTAATGAAACTGTTTACAGAGCCAGCTTGTTCGAAACCAAACCACTCGCCCCATGCGGTCTGGCCGGCTTGTCACTATTTTTTTTTTTTAATATTTTTTTTGGGGTTGTTTTCGGGAAATGGGATCTGAATTCCTTTGCTGTGAATGCAGAGGAAATCTAAAAGCGGCCGGCCCACCACAAAGCGCTCTCAACGGCAGTGGCGCTTCCTTCGCAAGGGGAGCGGGCCAGGCGAAAGCAGATCTCGCTAGGTGAGAATGATGAGCTAATAATAATCGACTTCCTCTCGGGTCACGTCATTAGGGCGCTTAGTTTGCTTCTCTGCTTTTCCAAATTGGGAGAGCCGGCCACACGTCTGCGTCGGGACAAATTGGGTGCTGTGCGGAGAGAGCCAGCTGCACGACTAATTGGTGGTTAGGTGGGATTGAGGGAGATTGGAAAGTGGGGGGGAGGCGTGTGTGTGTGTGGAAAACTTCATACAAAGGTTTCCTGTACCCTGCTTGTTTGTGGAAATAATGATTAACCAGGAATTGTCGAGCCAGGCCGGCAGACAGAAGAGCGTGGCCCCCCGAAACTAAGACCACTTAACAAGAAATGGACCGCGTCCTCTCATTTCCTATTAAAACTTGACATAACCTACATTTTCCATTTGCGAAGCCCTCTAATCAAGCTCTCACCATGCGGTTGAAATCTCCATCAACCCCCCACTCCCAAACTGGGCTGTCAATCCCACCTTGTTTCAAATGCATTACCTCGATGGCTGACATGGAGCGGAAATCTGTACGGTATAATTCCTATTAGACCTTGTAAGGCGTATTTATAGTCGGCCACACGCCTCTCTGGGGGCCTGTCGTTCCAATTAATCCCCCCCAGCAGTTCACGCTGATCTCAAGCCGTTCAACATGATTTAAGCCTAAGCGTCTTACTAATAATGAAGAGAAGCTTGCTATTTTGTCTTTTTTTCATTTCTAAGGAATTTTCTCCAATTACGTGTTTGGCCATTTGTTGACTTATTAAGTGACTCCCTCATAAGTTAGTTATTAAAACAGAAATAATAAATGGCTCCCCTAACACACCTGGGTAGAGGAATAGCCAGCGTTCTGAGCCTCAGCCAAAGCTCATTTGCGGATCTCCTCTGAGATTTGCTCACTGCGGGCTGGCCATGTTTAGCCCCCATACCACTCCCGGGCGCCAGGGTGGGTTGCTCCAGTAATATAATGGCAAGTATTGTGCAGCTGCTGGGGCGAATCACATTCTGCTGAGCGCGGGGTATGCATATGGCTGTCATTCCATACGCTTCGGTTTTTTTGCGGCTCTATCGGCAAAAGTGAAGAAACGGAGCCGAGCGAGCGGATAACGCGTTTGGCTCACACCTTAACATGAGAACATAAATGTGAGAAACGGAAGGAGACCACTGAGCCCACCATTCTCAATTCTAAAACGTTCCAATAGGTTGTAGATGTTGTGGCGGATGGCAGGGACCCATGCCCGGCCGGGACGCCCCTTTATCACTAGATCCGGGGGAGCAGCCTTGGGAGCCACACTTAGTCCCTTGGAACATTTGTTGGCAGCCCCCCTGGGTTGCTTCGGGGCCACTTTCGTGGAACACCAGAGCTCATCTTGGTTGGTATCCATGGCATCCGACCAGGGGTAGCTGCATACAGTAGAGCTGTACGGCTTAACAAGCCCGTGTGGGCGGGAGCACAGCCACACCCGGGTGGGCTATAAGAGGAGCCTGCAGCCACTACTCAGGGCGCCGGAGGCGGGAGGGGGTGAACGAAGCTGCCCTGGGGGGACTGGAAAGAAGAGTGTGATTTGGGGTGATTTTTATTTGTATTTTGGGACTGTGTCGTGCCTGTGGGGTTCACGGGGAAGACACAGGTGAAGAACAAAGATCAATCTTTTTGTTTATTTTGTCTGTCCCTCTGGTGTCAGTCTGTGTCGGGTTGGTGCCAACCAAGCGCCAATCTCACAATGTTACTTCTACAACTCCATGACTTGATAGTCTGTTTGGCATTCGGTCCATCAAGCCCGTCTGTTCAGCTAATACCCTATATACTTTGTTCTTTAGTTCGCCTTATACAATTTCTCATATTAGGAATTAGTTAGTTTTCACATAACCCTTGGGGTCAGAGCGCAAGGTCAGCCATTATATAGAGCAATTATAGGTAAAGGGCCCAGCAGAGTAGGATCTCCTTTGACAGTGACAGGGATTCGAACCGGCAACCTTCTGGATACCAGAGCAGATCCTTAGCCTCAGAGCCACCACTCCTCCCCTATATTGCCAAAAGTATTGGGACCCCCAACCAAATCATTGAATTCAGGTGTTCCAATCACTTCCATGGCCACAGGTGTATAACATCAAGCCCCTCGGCACGCAGATGACTTCTACAAACAATTGTGACAGAATGGGTCGCCCTCAGGAGCTCAGGGAATTCAAGCCTGGTACCGTGATAGGATGCCACCTGTGCAAGAAGTCCATTCCTGAAATTTCCTCACTACTAAATATTCCATGTGGTATTATAAGAAAGTAATTGGGAACAACAGCAACTCAGCCACGAAGTGGTAGGCCACGTCAAATCACAGAGTGAGGACAGTGCATGCTGAGGTGGGCAGAAGTCGCCAACTTTCTGCAGAGTCGATAGTTACAGACCTCCAAAAGCTCAAGAACAGTGCAGCGTAGAGAGAGAGCTTCATGGAATGAATGGGTCTCCATGGCCGAGCAGCTGCACCCAAGCCGACATCACCAAGTGCCATGTAAAGCGTCAGATCCAGTGGTGTAAAGCCCACCACCCACCACTGGACTCTGAAGCAGTGCAGACGTGTCCTCTGGAGTGACGAATCACGCAATCTGAAGGACGAGTCTGGCCAGGAGAACGGAACTCACCTGACTGCATTGTGCCCAAGTGTAAAGTTTGGATTATGGTGTGGGGTTGGGCTTGGCCTCTTAGTTCCAGTGAAAGGAACTCTTAGTGGTTCAGCATGCAAAGCCACTTTGGACAATTTCAGGCTCGCAACTTTGTGGGAACAGTTTGGGGATGACAACATGACTGCGCAGGCACCAGTGCACAAAGCAAGGCCTATAAAGACATGGGGAAGAGTGAGTTTGGTGTGGAGGAACTTGACTGGCCTGCACTGAGCCCTGACCTCAACCTGACAGAACACCTTTGGGATGAATTTGAGTGGAGACTGTGAGCGAGCCAGGCCTTCTCATCCAACATCAGTGCCTGACCTCACAAAGGCTCTCCTGGTCACAAATTCCCATCAACACACTCACCCTACACCTTGTGGTGAGCCTTCCCAGAAGAGCTGAAGCTGTTGGAGCTGCAAAGGGATATGACTCCATATTAAAACCTGTGTATTAAGAATGGGCTGTCATTAAATTTCATGTGTGTGTAAATGCTTTTGGCAATATGGTGTACCTCAGATGTTCCAATACCTCCTCCAGGTTCTAATTAAGGGTTGTCAGGGTTTCTGCTTTAACTCCATATCTCTGAAGTTTGTTCCAGAGTCCCAGTTCCTGGCTCACCCTTAATTTCCACCAACATGATTCACCCTGGAGCTGAAAGGATTCTGTTGGATTGTCTTTATCGATGTCTTTTAGAACTTTGAAGACCTGGATGAGGTCTCCATGTCGTCTTCTCAGCATCAAAACTAAACAGGTTTAATTCTCTGAGTCTGTCCCAACAGGACATGTCCTTTAGTTCTTGGATGTTCTTGGTTGCTCTCCTCTGCACAGCTTCAAGTGCTGTTACGTCTTTCTTGTAGCGTGGTGACCAGAACTGCAGACAACACTCTAGAAGGCCACGTACCAGCTGTTGAATTTAAGTTCAGGGACGTTACGCTCAGACTACGAGGGTGAGTCGCAAAGGATCCGCACTCCGGCTGTAGTACTCATTTTAATCGACTTTCAGAAAAGACAAATCCATCAGTTTTTCAATATCATCTCCCTTCTTTTCTGTCAACAAGCTTTCGTATTCCTACATTAAAAAAATGTTTTAGGCTGAGCCACGAATGCACTGCCGTCTTCACCTCTTCATCAGACGTGAGTCTTCGCCCTCGTAGGGCTTCCAAACAGGTGATAGTCTGATGGGGTGAGATCAGGACTTCAGAGAGGAAGCAGTAACACCTCAAAATGAAGTGTTGGCAGCTTTGTGTGTGGATGTGCACTTTCATACAAGATCACAATACCCTTGGGTAATAGTCCTTTGTGTGTTGTCCGAAATTTAGGCTTTAATTCTTCAGTGAGCATCTCACTGTAACGAGCGCTGTTGATTGTTGGTTCTTTTTTCCTGACGATGTTCCTATATTTGGCCCTTGACCATCCTAGAAAGCTGTAAGCATCAGTTTTCAAGCTGATGGTTGACTTTTGATCTTTTTCTTGGTTCCCGATTGAGGAGGCTTCCATTCCATATACTGCCATTTACACTCTGGCTTGTAGTGATGACTCCGTGTCTTATCACCAGTAATGATTCTCTTTAAGAAACCTTCACCTTCCTTAGAGGATCGGACCAAGTATTGTGTGCAGATATCCAAATGCTCCTGTTTGTGCTCTTCTGTAAGTTGTTTCATTGCTTATCTCGCACAAACGTTACGAAACCCAAGTCCGTCGTGGATTATTGCATAGGCAGAGCCACAGGTGATTTGTAAAATGATCTGCTCCGTCATCTCCTGTCACTCGTCTATTCAACAGAATCACTTCACCTGCACGCTCAACATTGTCATCAGACATGGACGGGCGTCCGGCTCCTTCTTCATGGCAGACACTTGTGTGACCTTCCTTGAACTTCTCTATTCATTCATAGACACTTCTTCGCAACAAAAACTTCCTCCATACTTTGCACAAAGTCTTATATAAATATCGGCACCAGACACACCCTCAGATCCCAAAAAATGAATCACTGCATGTTGCTCTTCTATCATGCAAATCCCAAGTGGGCGGCCATTGTTTCTTGCACGGCAATTACAAATGATCTGATGTAAAACATTTAACACGTTTAACACCTGTACAGTAGTGACTGGGGAGACAGGGACCTCGATACGGACAGAAAGCGCGGATAAGGTAGTGCTGTCGACAGAAGGTTTAATATAATTGGAGGGCGGATAATGTCTGTCTCACTCTCGTAGTCAGAAAACCTGTTGTCAGAGGGTCACCCGGTTCCACTTGGGACTGAGAGCGGGTGCTGCTGCTAACTGCCCCCCTTCTGTAGGCATCTGAGTGGAACTGCAAAAGTGGAACTCAAGCTGGTTAACAGGCAGCAGACAAAGAGTACACATAAGAGGAGAGAGGGGTTATCAGTGGAGTCCCACAGGGGTCTTTCTGTGGACCCCTTTTTTTTTCCTGTTTTATGTTTATGATACAGATTTCAATATACGATGGCAAGTCAAAAATGATCCGCATTCCGGCTGTAGAATTTATTTTAAGTGACTTTCAGAAAAGAGAAACACATCAATTTTCAACATCATCTCCCTGCTTTTCAATACACTTTGTCCATCTGTCAACAAGCTTTCGTATTCCTACATTAAAAAATGTTTTAGGCTGAGCCACGAATGCACTGCCGTCTTCACCTCTTCATCAGACGTGAATCTTCATCCTCATAAGGCTTCTTTCAAAACCCAAGTCTGTGGTGGATTACCGCATAGGCAGAGCCACAGGTGATTTTCAAATGATCTGCCCCGTCGTCTCTTGTCACTCATCTATGCAACAGAATCATTTCACCTGCACGCTCAATCAGTCGTGAAGGTGGATGGGCATCCGGCTCCTTCTTCATGGCTGACGCTTGTGCCACCTTCCTTGAACTTCTTTATCCATTCATAGACACTTCTTAGCAACAAAACACTTTCTCCATACTGTGCACAAAGTCTTCAATAAATATCGGCACCAGGCATACCCTCAGACCCCAATAAACGAACTGCTGCATGTTGCCCTTCTTTCATGCAAATCCCAAGTGGGGCAGCCATTGTTTCTTGCACTGCAGTTACAAATGATCTGACGTAACACGTTCACACCTGCACACCAGTGACTGAGAAGAAAAGGACCTCAGTATGGAAATAAAGTGCAGATAAGGTAGTGCTATTGACAGAAGGTTTAATATAATTGGAGGGCGAATAATGTCAGGTTCCACTCGGGACTGAGAGTGGGTGCTGCTGCTAATTGGCTCCACCCCTTCTGTTGGCATCTGAGGAGACCTGCAAAATTGGAGCTCAAGTTGGTTAACAGGCAGCAGACAAAGAGTACAGAGAAGAGGAGAGAGGGGGTATCAGTGGAGTCCCTCAGGGGTCTGTCACACAAATCACAAGTGGGGCAGCCATTGTTACTCTCACTACAGGTAAAAATGATCTGATGCAACACGTTTAACACCTGCACAACAGTGACTGGGGAGACAGGGACCTCGGTATGGAAAAAAAGCGCAGATAAGGCAGTGCTGCCGACAGAAGGTTTAATATAACCAGGGTGCGGATAACTTTTTGACTCACTCTTGTATATAATGCACTTGTAAGACCACATCTGGAGTGTTGTGTGCAGTTCTGGTCACCGGGGTACAAGAAAGACATAGCAGCACTTGAAGCTGTGCAGAGTAGAGAAACCAAGTGCATCATGGGACTTAAGGACATGTCCTACTGTGACCGACTCAGAGAATTAAACCTGTTTAGTCTGAGCACTGGAGACGGTGTGAGGACCTCATCCAGGTCTTTGTGACTCTCAACGCTCCCTCCACACTTGCCTCTTGAACCCGACACTGTTGATAGTCATGACCCGGATGAGTTGAGCAAACGAGGGCAAAACGCACCACACAAGGGGAAGGTGCAAAGTGCTTTTATTAAAGCAATTCAAGAAATAGAGTGAAAAAGTGCAGTGCGCAGTTCCCAAAAAAATAAATAATCCAATTAAAAAGGTGAAATTGCAGAGGTTAAAATTCAAATAAATAAATCCATTAAGAAGGAGTCATAGGTCATAGTCGGTATATGGATTGGGAGAGCATGGGGGATCATGAGGTCTCTGGTAAGGGGTGGGTGGCAAGGGGTGGTCCAAGTCTTTAGAGTCCTGGTGCTTCTCTTATGCGAGACATGGGCGCTATCCAGTGACCTTTGATGAAGACTGGACTCCTCAGTGCTGTGTCTCTTCACAGAGTCCTTGGGTACCGCTGGTTTGACTCTGTGTTGCTCATGGAGTCTCACATGAGTCACATTACCTGCATTGTGAGCGAGTATCAGTTATGACACTACGGCCATGTGGCACGATAACCTGAGGGTGGTCATCATTGTTGAGGATGCGAGTGGCTGGACCAGGCCAAAGGGACGCCCACATAATGCCTGGCTGTGGCAGATAGAGGGTCATTTCTGGAGGGTGGGACTGGACTGCGTGTCTTCCTGGAGGGTTGCGAACCGGGATCCCAAGCTGTTTCGGCATGTGGTGGGTACGGTAACGCGCTGATCCAGTGTATGCTCCCCAACCTGACCTGACCCGAAACCCATTAAAAACGACGTTAAAACCAGCTGGCAGGAAAGTGTCCACTCTAAAAGCCATATGCCTTGTTCTTTTAACTGGCGTCTCCTCTACGTAACCCTTGGGGACCTTGCAGCAGAAGAGTCACTCTTCCAACAGGCACAGCTGACCTGCCATGGCTACGGATAGACTCCCTCTCCGGACCCAGGCTCAGGTCCCCATTAGCCATGGCGGCTCATAATGGGACTCTCAGTTCAAGCTTCTGATTTCCCACTGCTTGCCTGGGCTGCTGCGGCCCCCTAATCACTCCAGCTCCCTCAAGTTGCTCAGCCCCCAGGGCATCAGCCACCCACTCCTTTCCACACCACTACCTGCCGCTACTCCCACTCTTGAGCTCACTTGCTCGCTCACACTGGCTCCTTCCGCCTCCTGCCTTCTTCTTCTCTCTCTTTCTCCCTTTCACCTTCATTCTCTTCTCCCTCGCACTTCCCTTTTAAAATGTGGACATGGCACAGCTGCAAAAAATACAATACAATACAATTTATTTTTGTATACTAGCCCAAAATCACACAAGAAGTGCCACAATGGGCTTTAACAGGCCCTGCCTTTAAACGGCCCATCAACTGTCCAGCAATGGAAGGAGCCGTAGGAAAGGCAATGAGCAGCTCCCGGGATCAATTAGTGTCACGGGTGATAATGAATCCTGTGTACTAATTGCCGGACCATCCGCTCCCGTATTGCACACAAGAGCAGCTCTCGCCATGCTACACACACAAAGACGCGAATGCGGTGATTATTTATTTAAAAGATGCCAATCAGCCTGCAGACCTCACTTTACCACAGTCTTCAAACTCCTCAAAGGGCACTGATAAAGTTGATCCAGCAACATTCTTTCAGCTTAAGGGTGAGCCACAGAGGTATTATTCTACAGTATTTATTTTTATGTATGTATGTATGTATGTGTTTAAAAGTAGGAAAAATAAGAAAATGAATAAAGTTTTATTCTGGTGGCCTAGAGCTCTTTCTCAGGGATGGAGGTTGATTTGTTTCAAACCTAGTTTTTTAAAACTTGACCTGCTTCCATGGAATTTTATTTGATTTTAATAAATTTAATAAAATGTTAAAAAGGGGAAGTGCATTTAGGACTAAGACCCTTGTGTATGCAAAGAGTTGTAGGACTCTTTTGAAATTAATTCTAAACTTACCTGGAAGCCAGTGTAAGGAGATAAGAACAGGGGTTATGTATAATGTTTTATTTTAATATGATTATATGATATTTTTAATATAATCATACTAGAGGCTCTGCCCCCTGTTTTCTTTGCTCACCAACCCCCGGGCGGGCGCTATATGCTAGCCACTTTGCATTTCTGCCGCTTGAGTTTGGGGAAGCGGGTATACAATTTAAACAGATTGTTATTTTCATGGGAATTGTTACATGTGCATAACAGAACTATTTTACATTATAGCAAGTAATTAACCCAGCAGTTCTCAAACTGTGGGGGGCGTCGAATAAATGAACAAGACATCAAAATGAATTTTTTACATTTTTATTTCAAATTTAAATTTGCAAGCATATAATCACAATGGGGCAGCACGGTGGCGCAGTGGTAGCGCTGCTGCCTCGCAGTTAGGAGACCCGGGTTCACTTCCCGGGTCCTCCCTCGATGCAGTTTGCATGTTCTCCCCGTGTCTGCGTGGGTTTCCTCCCACAGTCCAAAGACATGCCGGTTAGGTGGATTGACGATTCTGAATTGGCCCTCGTGTGTGCTTGGTGTGTGGGTGTGTTTGTTTGTGTCCTGCGGTGGGTTGGCACCCTGCCCGGGGTTGGTTCATGCCTTGTGCCCTGTGTTGGCTGGGATTGGCTCCAGCAGAACCCCGTGACCCTGTGTTCGGATTCAGCGGGTTGGAAAATGGATGGATGGATGGATGGATAATCACAATGAATGCATTATAACTAAAATTAAAATAAAACATTTCTAAGGCATCGATCTAATGACTAACTGACGAGCGGCGCCGCTGCTGCTGCTTTTATAGTCGCGTATTTTGAATCCAGAAAGTTCGAGACGTATCGTTACCTGTCGTGAACATTCGGGTAACAGTAGATCAGGTGATAATGCGGCGCGACTGCACCACACTGGCAGCGTAGCCAATATTGTCAAATTGAGTTCAATAATTTACTACGTATTGGGTTATTTTTTTGATACAACTAACAGCGGTATAATTAATATTTGTCGGATGAAAATACGTTTGTCTCGTGCAGATTGACTTCATCAGTGTCCTCGTTTACGAGATTTTTAAAAATTAAAACATATTTAATCGTTTCTTTACATAAAAAAATAATTAAATAAGAATAAACTATTTATTCTTTGTTTTTGGGATTAGAATTACTACCAAAAACCACACAAGGCATTTTAACAGTTTATTAAAGCACTTTAAAAAAAATAAATTGCAAATATTTCATCAAAGTTAGCTGAACACATGCAAATCTTATGGAAGTAAAAATGATAGGATACGGTGACACCGCACGAGTGTCATACCTCTGTTAGTTGTATCGTGGGTTATTCTCATCTCTCTTATATTATACAGGGGGCGCAGAATTATTCCAGGTAGAAAATAGGGGGCGTGAAATATGAAAGTCTGAGAACCGCTAAATTAATCATAGTAAAAAATAGTAAAATGTAATAAATTGAAAGAAGATTATGTTTCATGTTGTGTTAGAGGAATTCGTTGCATTATATGTTTTCATTCTGTTTGACTTCGAAATTAACATGCAAATACTTTTTAAGCTTACACTTTTACTGTAAAACCTCAGTAAAAACAATATTTGGAATTAACTTTTCGTCAATATCTCATTGAATTTTGATGCTGTGTTTGGACTTACATTGTAACAACGCAACATATAACAGTCCATGAGTGAATATCGTTTCTTTCTCTCTAATAAATAAACCGACTTTTTCAAATGTTTGTCCCTGTGATTTGTTAATTGTCAAAGCAAAAGCTACTCTAATGGGAAACTGTAAATATTTTAATACGAATGACATAGCAATTTATTGCCTAGCATATGATTTGTTGTCTAATATTATCAGCAGAAGATGTACTACATGACCTTTCTTGGATATATCCTTCTTTCTACAGTAATTTGTGCGTTGTAAGACCGGCCAGTGTTAAAGGTTGTAGATATTCTTTGTGATATTGTAAGTTGTTATTTACATCTTCCACATCATCACCACCAACTGTTTCAGCGTAGTCTATTGATACGCATTTAACCAATTTGCCATGTAACTGAATGACAATTTTGGACGCACTTAACCACTTTGACGTGTAACCGATCGACATTTTTGGTGTTAATTCATTTGACTTCCTAGTTTCTCTGTGCTAGGATTGCGCATGACTGAATATCGTTTCTTTCTCAAATAAACTAACTTTTTCGAATGTCTGTCCCTGACATTTGTCAATTGTCATAGCAAAAGCTATTCTAATGGGAAGCTGTAAACATTTTAATATGAATGGCATATCAAGATCTCCTTTGGCGTCTAATGTTATCCGCGGAAGATGTACTACGTTACCTTTCTTGTCGCCTGCTAAAATTTAAATATCATCGCCGTGTAACTGATTGACAATTTTTCACGTTAATGCGTTTGACTTCATCGTTTCTCGGTGCTAGGATTGCCTATGTACTCATTTCTTTTGTTGATAACCCTTCGAAATGACATTCTTCAATAAGGTTTGGACATAATACGTCTTCTTTTACTGGGAACTTAAAATGATGCAAAACATAAAAGTTTATAAGAGCTGAGAGTGCAGGAACTGTGTCTGACAAAAGCATTCACACGAAGGAGAGGTGAGAGAACCGCGGGCGTGGATGAATATGGTTGAGAGGAGGGCGGGACTTGAAAAATCTCTTGGCAATAGACTTGTCTCGAAAATTTCTTTTATAATAGAGACATATTAAGCATGAGAAAGGCACTTTAATAATAATAATAATAATAATAATATTCATTTATTGAATATCACCACCAACCACTTTGCTAAAGGCTGTCACAAATGTCACATTCCCCAACTTCTCCAGTGATTTTCATTTATGTAATCGTATTGAGTTAGATGCCAATTGCAGCAGGCGCCTGTGAAGCCGATTGCCAAGCTGTGATATGCCCAGTGAATCACTCCAGCTAGTCCATGATTCGCTCTCACTATCACTGGAGACCAATTGGGTGACTCCATCAGCAGTTGGGTGAACGCCGAACCACATACTCTAGCAAACAGGGTCATTGGTACACCAAAACCCCTTGTTGTGGTGTGAAAGTTTGTATGTAAGTAGATAAATATTTTGTATGTCTTTATTTGTAACTTACACAAACCAATATAATATTAGTGGTTTTTAACTACCCCCTTAAGGACTGAGTCAGGATAGTGAATTTTTTGACAGGGTCAGAGGAAGGGCCAAAAACCAGTTTGGCAAGGCAATCACTGTAGGACCCTCTCAATCAGCCCCTACAGGAATGCCAGACTACCAAGCTGGCAAGGCATCAGCTCAAGAAATGGTTTTGGGGGGGGCAGGTGGGAAAGGTATTGTGTGCCCCCATTGGTCTGGAGGATGGCTATTTGGGATTGGTCTGAATCAGGGGCCATTCTGTACCACAACGCCCTATTGGTGTTAAAGGTTTGGAGAGAAAATCTACAAATTCAGTTGCTTTACCCCTCCGTCTCTCTCTCTCTCTCTCTCTTTCTCTCACACCATCACGATGAAGGAGCATCTCCCACACCATGGACTGACCAGAACAGACTGAGAAGCACAACTCGGCAGCCATATTGAGACAGGCATGCGGCCTGTTCTGAAGAAAGCTGACTAGAAATGAGGACTTGACTAGAGACGTTTTAAGTTAACTGACAAGTCTTTGAGCCTCCTGAAGCTGCAAATCTTGCATTTATCAGGTTGTTTGATTATGGTTTGCCAATATTCTCATGTACTCTGCTTCATTATTAGTATTTTATGAATATAATCAATAATACATTATTTAAAGATGTAACTTAACTCCTGCTTGTTTTTTACTCTGTGTAATTGCCTGAGGTTATAGATGCCAAAGGGAAGGTGGGGAGAAGTTATAAAGTACAATACGTTATAAAGAGTGCTAAGTCTATGGGATCTGAGGCCTTCTGATAAAGGCTACGCAATAAAGAGTTAGGGCACCAGTTCTCAAACTCATATTTCACGAATTTTCTACCTGGAATAATTCTGCACCCCCTGTATAATATAAGATAGATGAGAATATCCCATGATACAACTAACAAAGGTTTGACACTCGTGCGGTGTCGCGGTATCCTATCATTTTTACTTCCATAAGATTTGCATGTGTTCTGCTAACTTCGATGAAATATTCGCAATTTATTTTTTTTAAAGTGCTTTAATAACGGTTAAAATGCCTTGTGTGGTTTTTGGTAGTAATTCTTATCCCAAAACCAAAGAATAAATTATTTATTCTTAATTTAATTATTTTTTTTATGTAAAGAAACGATTAAATATGTTTTAATTTTTAAAAATCTCGTAAACGAGGACACCGATGAAGTCAATCTGCGTGAGACGAACGTATTTCTGTCTGACAAATATTACACCGCTGTTAGTTGTATCATGAAATAACCCAATACGCTGTAAATTATTGAACTCAATTTGGCAATATTGGCCACGCTGCCAGTGTGGTGCAGTCGTGCCGCCTTATCACCTAATCTACTGTTACCCGAATGTTCGCGACAGATACCGATACGTCTCGAACTTTCTGGATTGAAAATACGTGACTATAAAAGCAGCAGCGGCGGCGCCGCTCATCAGTTAGTCATTAGATTGATGCCTTAGAAATGTTTTATTTTAATTTTATTTATAATGCATTCGTTGTGATTATATGCTTGCAAATTTAAATTTGAAATAAAAATGTAAAAAATTAATTTTGATGTCTTGTTCATTTATTCGACGCCCCCCACAGTTTGAGAACTGCTGGGTTAATTACTTGCTATAATGTAAAATAGTTAGTTCTGTTATGCATATGTAACAATTCCCATGAAAATAACAATCTGTTTAAATTATATATCCGCTTCCCCAAACTCAAGCGGCAGAAATGCAAAGTGGCTAGCATATAGCGCCCGCCCGGGGGTTGGTGAGCAAAGAAAGTAGAGTGTACAGTAGTTTGAGAATCACTGGGTTACAGGCAAGTAGAGTAATGGAGAGCTCTATCAAGACAAAACACTCCTCCACCTTGACTACAAGGGTATAAAGTTGGAGTTCCCACCACATTAAGTTAGGGTTGAGGTGCTGCCTCAAGCAGAGGAGTTTAAGCGTATTGGAGTGTGTGAAAAAGTGAGCAGGAGGTGCACAAGTGGATCACAGCAGCATCCACAGTCACACAGAGTTGTACCGGTCAGCTGTGGCAAAGAGAACCGAAAAGCAAAGATCTTGACATTCTGGCCAACTTACGTTCCTACCCCCTCTTACAGCTTTGGACAGACAGTGACTGAAAGTGGCTGAACTGGCTAGTGCGGCATCATATAAGAACTAGATCATGGATATCAGCTCCTCTTCAGGGGGTCTGGGCTCAGCCTTAGAGACAAGGTGAGGAGCCAGACATTTGGTGGGAGCTCAAAGTGGAGTCGCTGCTCTGCCACATCAGAAGCATTCAGCTGAGGTGGTTCAGCTCTTGGTTGCCTATCCTGGGAAGGTGTTTCAGGCATGTCCAACCGGGAGAAGACCTTGGGGCAGACCCAGGACATACTGGACAGAATACGCATAGATCAGCCACACCACTGATAGGTCAAGTAAATAACATTGATTATCTTGTTAAGTGGTGGGACATATTAGGCAGTAAGTGGACAGTCAGTTCTTGAAGGTGAAGTGTTGGAGGCATGAAGTGACTATGACAAGGGACAAATGCTGATGACTGGACGACTGGGTAACAAAATGGCAGGTTTTGTGGGAGGGTTCCCCTTCACGGTTTATGCCTATCAAAAGGGGTCCAAGGAAGGACAATCGATAGGCCAGAGACAGGCTCATTGATTCATGTGGGGTGCGAAGCCTAGTCCATCTGGTCCCAATCCCAGAGAAGATCTGCTGTAGCACAAATTGCTGAAAAACTTAATGCTGGCCATGAGGGGAAGGTGTGAGAACACACAGTGTATCGCTGATTAATGCCTATGGGGCTGCATAACCACAGAAAGGTCAGATTTCCCATGCTGACCCCTGTCTACCACCAAAACTGCCTGCAATGGGCGCATGAGCATCAGAACTGGACCATGGAGCAACAGAAGAAGGTGGCCTGGTCTGATGAATCATGTATGATTTTAGATCATGTCGATGGCTAGATGCGTGTGTGTGTCATTTACCTGGGAAAGAGATAGCAACACAGTGTATTATGGGAATGAAGGCAGCGTGATGGTCTGAGCAATGTTCTGTTAGGAAACCTTGGGTCCTGCCCTTCATGTCAATGTTACTTAGACATGCACCACCTACCTATAGACCTAAAGATTGTTGCACACCACATACATGAGAACAGCAATCCCTGATGGCACATTGCAAAAAGTATTCAGGAATAGTTTGAGGAACATGGCAAAGAGTTCAAAGTGTTGACATGACCTCCAAATTCCCCAAGTTCTCAATGGAATCGAGTATCTATGGGATGTGCTGCAAAAACAAGTCCAATCTATGGAGGCCCCACCTCGCAACTTACCAGACTTAAAGAGTCAGCTGCTTACATCTTGGTGTCAAATACCTCTGGACACTTTCAGAGGTCACGTGGAGTCCAGGCCTTCAATTGGTCAGAGACCGACACAGCATTAGGCAAGCGCTTTTAATGTTGTGGCTGATGGCTGTATCTCTTGGCCGGCCTGAGAACGCCTTGGAGGAAGGTGGTGGGGGAAAAGAAATGTCAACAACAACAACATTTATTTCTATAGCACATTTTCATACAAACAGTAGCTCAAAGTGCTTTACATAATACAGAAATAGAAAAATAAAAGACACAATAAGAAAACAAAATAAGTCAACATTAATTAACATCGAATAAGAGTAAGGTTCAATGGCCAGGGGGGACAGAAAAAACAAAAAAACTCCAGACGGCTGGAGAAAAAATAAAATCTGTAGGGATTCCAGACCATGAGACCACCCAGTCCCCTCTGGGCATTCTACCTAATATTAATGAAACAGTCCTCTTTGGATTTAGGGTTCTCACGGAAGGGCTTGATGATGATGATGGTCATGTAGACTTCTGCCTTTTAATCCGTCCATCATTGTTTGAGCATCATGAAGCTTTGAGTAGGTGGAGGTGGCGCAGGACTGGAAAAAGAAACAGAAAAGAGAGTTGGGGTCAGTACGGATTTTAGAGCCACCATGAATAGTTACTATGAGGAAATTTAACATACAGAGTATCAGGATTAAGTTAAATTAAGTTAAATTGAAGTTATAAAAAGGCCATGTTAAAGTAATGTGTTTTCAGCAGTGTTTTAAACTGCTCCACTGTATCAGCCTGGTGAATTCCTATCGGCAGGCTATTCCAGATTTTAGGTGCATAACAGCAGAAGGCCGCCTGCCCGCCTCACCACTTCTTTTAAGTTTTGTTCTTGGAATTCTAAGGAGACACTCATTTGAGGATCTGAGGTTACGATTTGGAATATAAGGTGTCAGACATTCCGATATATAAGATGGAGCAGATTATTTAAGGCTTTATAAACCATAAGCAGAATTTTAAAGTCAATCTTGAATGACACAGGCAACCAGTGCAGTGACATCAAAACTGGAGAGATGTGCTCGGATTTTCTTTTCCTAGAATTCTAGCAGCTGCATTCTGCACTCGTTGCAAATGATATACGTCTTTCTTGGGTAGTCCTGAGAGGAGTGCGTTACAGTAATCTAGTCGACTGAAAACAAACGCGTGAAATAATTTCTCAGCATCTTTCAGTAATATAAGAGGTCTAACTTTAGCTTAAGTGAAAAAATACTGTCCTAGTGATCTGATGAATATGCGATTTAAAATTCAGATTACAGTTAACAATCACCCCTAAGCTTTTTACCTCCGTCTTGACTTTTAATCCTAATGTATCCAGTTTATTTCTAATAGCCTCATTGTATCCATTATTGCTGATCACTAAGATTTCAGTTTTCTCTTTATTTAACTTGAGAAAGTTACTATTCATCCATTCAGAAATACCAGTAAGACATTGTGTTAGTGAATCGAGAGAATCGGGGTCATCAGGAGCTATTGATAAGTACAGCTGTGTGTCATCAGCATAACTGTGGTAGCTCACGTTGTAACCTGAGATAATCTGACCTAACGGAAGCATGTAGATTGAGAATAACAGCGGACCCAGGATAGAGCCTTGTGGAACACCATATTGGATATCATGTGTCTTCGAGTTGTAATCACCACAACTAACAAAATATTTTCTCCCTGCCAGGTAGGATTCAAACCAATTTAAGACCCTGCCAGAGAGGCCCACCCATTGACTAAGGCGATTTCTAAGAATATTGTGATCAATGGTGTCAAATGCAGCACTCAGATCTAAGAGGATGAGAACAGATAAATGGCCTCTGTCTGCGTTCACACACAAATCATTTACTACTTTAACGAGTGCAGTTTCTGTGCTGTGATTTGTTCTAAAACCTGACTGAAATTTATCAAGATGTCTGGACATCTTTTCCCAGACTGGTGCCATTGCAACCCAGACCTGGAAAAGAAAAGCATCAGAAGATGTATGTATGGATGTATGGTGCCCTTTGTTTTAGAGCCAAGTGATTTACAACTCACAGTCACCTCCCAATGCGTATGAGAAGAGGCGTGGCCACATATTGAAATGAGCAAAGGGCGGGACTTTGCCTTACACGTTTTACTTTCTCATATACAAAGTATAGGGAAAGTATTGGAATCCTCCGAAAATTTGATGTCGAGATTTTGATGAATCTCGATGTTTTAGACCAGGGGTCCCCAACTCCAGTCCTGGAGGGCCACAGTGGCTGCAGGTTTTCATTCTAACCCTTTTCTTAATTAGTGCCCTGTTTTTGCTGCTAATTAACTACTTTTGAATCAATTTCAATTGACTTGTTTTTTTAAGATTTTTTTCCCCTGAATTTCTTCATTGTTCCTCTGAATTGCTTAATTTCTATCCTTAAACAAAAATGAAATGTGAAGTGAGTGAGCCAACTAAGACCAACTAAGTCAGGGCCTCAAACACCAACCAATTTCACGCCAACCAGTTGCTTAATTAGGTGCGGATTCTTGTCGTTAATTAAACCCGTTCTTTAATTCCGTAGCTTGTTGCTGTTCTCATTATGCAAAGGCATACATTTCTGAAATTGTTGTTTTTCTTTTTCCTAAGAGCACTGTTAAAATGTTTTGGGGACCTGAGCAGATCAACATCCTTGAGACCTTCATCTTTCTTTATTTTCAGATATTGTATGATGGACACACTTTGTTGGTCATGCTTTGGCTCATTTTGTATCTCATTATTGCTTGGCAACTAATTAAGGAAAAAGAAACAATTAAGGGGTCTAATTCTTCAAGAGCAAGTTGATTAAAATGAATTCAAAAGAAGTTAATTATGAGCAAAAACAGGTCACTAATTAAGAAAAACGGTTAGAATAAAAACCTGCAGCCACTGGGGCCCTCCAGGACCGGAGTTAGGGACCCCTGTTTTAGACCTCCCTGAGTCCAAAAATACCATTTTTGGAATTATGTCTGTGTGTGTGTGTGTGTTTGTGTGTCTGTGTGTGTGTCTGTGTGTGTCTGTGTGTGTGTGTGTGTGTGTGTGTGTGTGTGTGTGTGCATTGTCACACACGTGCGATTGGAAGGCAGCTAAAGGGCCTGAATAATAGTAGTACCACGCCAGACCAGGGGTTGGCGAGCTGCACTGACTTTCTCTCTCAGTCCTCTGAAGACCATCTTCGGGAAATCCCACTCACTTCCGGCGCCTATAATGACGTCACCTCTGGTACTGGCACTACTGAAGATGTCACTTCCGGCACTGGCACTGGCAAATTATAGAAAAAGAAAGATCTAAATCCGTTAAGTAGTTCTCTCGTTCGCTAACTAAGCGGAGTTAAGGTTACGCCCTGAGGCAGACGTATGAGTGACGAGAGATAAAACCCCTGTCCCCGCTGCCCAATGAGTCTCTCTCGGATATGCGCTAATAAATCGGTACCGCAAGTGAACTATGATACTTAGCGTGATGGGAAATTTGCAAAGTCAACAGAATGTTCAAGCAAATTCTAGAAAAAGAAACCCGATCTAAATCCATTAAGTATTTCTCTAGTGAAAAGCGGACAGACATACAAATGGGTCTATAAAACTATAAGAAATTTTGCTCTCGGACACACAAAATTTTCAAAACCTTTTCTTAGCGAGCACCTTTGGGCCAAGGGTAACCTACATTCCAAATTTCAAGTCCCAGGTCCTCATGGTTCAGAAGATTTCGTGATGAGTGAGTCGGTGGTGTTTGGCTTTTATATATTGTATATTGATTGTGGCTAATTGTTGGAGAGGCGTTTGTTGGAATAAAAACTCTTTATCGTATTTATATTCTTACATTGTGGACTGTAGTAGTGTGTCTGAGGCTCTCTGGCGCCCTCTTGTGGTTACTAAGCATCAACTGGACGATAACATACATATAAGACTGCCAGATTGTTACAGTCTGCTTTATCTATATGATAATTGTCAGTCAGTCAGTCAGTCAGTCATTCTCCAACCCGCTATATCCTAACACAGGGTCACGGGGGTCTGCTGGAGCCAATCCCAGCCAACACAGGGAGCAAGGCAGGAACAAATCGAGGGCAGGGCGCCAACCCACCACAGTGATAATTGTTCAATATGTTATTAATTTGATTTAATTTGATTTGTTGTTGATGGTTCTTTAATGTACATAATCCATCCATCCATCCATTATCCAAACCGCTATATCCTAACTACAGGGTCACGGGGGTCTGCTGGAGCCAATCCCAGCCAACATCGGGCGCAAGGCAGTAAACAAACCCCGGGGCAGGGCGCCAGCCCACCTCAGTAACGTACATAATATAAAAATAAAATCCTTGCCTTGTGGTTTTCTCCTCAAATATCCTTCCCCAATATCTGAGTATATGAGAAAGTCGAGGGGAGGCCGTTCCCGATTTTTTATTAGATCACACCATCTATCTTGTAAAAGTCCAGTCCGCGTGGCTTTGCCAGGCTAATGTGGCGGCACAGATTGAGTTTGTTCTGGCACGTTAGTCTTTGGTTTCTCTGTCCCTTCTCTTAACCTTGCCTAATGTGGGCAAACATATTCTTCTTGTGAATAGCAGATGACTCACATGAGTTTTTCACTTTGTGTTAATGTGCTGAAATGGTGGGTGTCGTCGTGAATCTTTGCGGCCAAATGTGAATCTAATTAGATGCAGAATCCTTTACTTTTAGCCTCGCCGTTATTGGGCAATAACTAAACACGGGACAGCAGGAAAGTAATTAGTGCCGAGAATTAGATGTCCCCAAGTGCCATTTGCTTACTGTGTATAAAGGACACTCAAGGCACCAATAGTGACAAACGAAAAGAGCAATAAAACAGATGAAATCAAGTGACAAATGGCCACAGCACTTGGAGTGTACAGCTGTGACGGTGGCCAATGTGTGTGTCTCAGAGTCTGCTAGAGAAAGTCATGGTGGGCTGCTCTGTGACGGGTGTCCTCAAAAATCCAAATAACGAGCTTTGAATGTGTGGGAGGAAGACCCACAGAGAAGGGAAAAATGAAGAAGCATCACACTGAGACCCTGAGCAAATCATCAAACCCGCCTCTGCTTTCCTTTTAAATTTTCATCTTGGGTGACAGACTCAGCTAATTACGCAATATGAATGAAGCACCGACCCCTTTATTTCATGTAGTGCCTCTGACGGTGGCACAATTAAAGAGTTTTAATTAAGGCAGCCAGCGTTTGATTCTATTTGGTGTCTTTTCAAAGTGTGCAGTGCTTGTTTCATAGTGTGCCTTTAATAAAAGGCAACTGATATTTATTACATATAGCGCCTTTCATTGGGACCCCCCCCCTCCCTCTAGGGGTCAATCACAGTCCAAGAGGATGTTTCAAACCACAAACACAATATGGGCATTCACAAGGGGGCTATGAAAATGTGGAGCTCATCATCCATCCATCCATCCATCCATCTATCCATCCATCCATCCATCCATCCATCCATCCATCCATCCATCTATTCATTTCACATACCCACCTTATCCTGTTTTGCAAAGCTGGAGCAAATCGTGGCAGTCACAGGTGTTAAGAACCTAACGTGAAGAGGACACCAGTCCATATTGGGACACCCTTACACCAAGACCACGAAGAGTGACTAACAAGTCTAAATACAGGGTGTCAGGCCGGCAAACAGCTTAAGGGCTCTGGTGACAGCAGTCACCGGTCGGACCTGGGGGTTGGCATTGTGTTCCTGCCTTGCACCCTGTGGTGGCTGGGACTGGCTCCAGCAGACCCCCATGACCCTGTAGTTAGGATATAGCGGGTTGGATAATGGATGGATGGATGTTATGTGATATTTAACACGTTATGTTGTGTGACATATGGCATGTAATGGAGTGTAATGCTATGCAATGTTATGTTTTATGACTTTTATATTATGTGGCATGCAATGTATTATGCTATACCATGTCATCTTAAGGCGGCACGGTGGCACAGTGGTAGCGCTGCTGCCTCCCTGCGTGGAGTTTAAATGTTCTCCCTTTGTCTGCATGGGTTTCCTCCCGGTAGTCTAAAAACATGCAGGTTAGGTGCATTGGCGATTGTAAATTGTCCCTAGTGTGTGCTGGGTGTGTGTGTGTGTGTGTGCCCTGCGGTGGGCTGGCACCCTGACCAGGGTTTGTTTCCTGCCTTGCACCCTGTGCTGACTGGGATTGGCTCCAGCATACCCCCATGACCCTGTAGTTAGTATGTTGCGAGGTTGGATAATGTATGGATGGATGTTATGTTAACATGCCATGTTATGTTATACTATGCTGTTTTGTTAAGTGACATGTAACATTTTAAGTTATGTTATGTGAAGTTTAACATGCTATGTTGTGTGAAATATGACATGTAATGTGGCTATGTTGTTTAATGTCTTTTTTATGTTATATTATGGGAATATGCTATACCATATTATGTTAATATGCCTATTATGTTATACTGTGCTGTTTTGTTATATTATGTTAATTAGGTGACATGTGACATTTTAAGTTATGTGATGTGACTTGTTAGGTTGTGTTATGCTCTGCTGTTAGGTTATGTGATATTTAATGTTATGTAGTGTGACATAGGGCATGTAATGTTATATTTTATGTCTTTTTATGTTATATTATGTGACATGTAATGTGTTATGTTATACCATGTTATGTTAATATGTCTTGTTTTGTTATGTTATACTATGCTGTTTTGTTATTTTATGTTAAGTGACATGTAACATTTTTAATAATGTTATGTGACTTGTTATGTTATGTGATATTTAACATGTTATGTTGTGTGACATAGGGCATGTAATGTTATGTATTGCTATGCAATGTTATATTATGTGACATGTCATGTGTTATGCGTCACACTCGTGCGCTTAGGAGGCAATCAACAGGTCCTGAGGTGAGTGAATGGTCACAAGATGGAGGATTGTATGACGGTGCTAATGCCTCTCTCTCTAATCCTACAGAACTAAAGAAGAGAAATAAGTATCACATACCCGCATCAGACACTTTCCCATTCACTACCTCACCTCTGGCTACCTTTGATGACATCACCTCCGGCCCCACTATGATGACGTCACTTCTGGTTCCTGTGGATGATGTCACTTCCGGTCCAGCCACGATGACGTCACTTCCGGCTCTTAGGGATGGCGTTGCTATCCGGTCCCGCCATGATGACGTCACTTCTGGCTCCTGTGGATGACGTCCTTTCCTGCTACTACCATTTCCTGTAGCCATCTTTTCAAGATTTAAAAGCCGACAGAAACTCCATCTCATTTGTCGAATGTCTGATATCTTTTGATAATCATCTTGATAACCATCTTTTCGTGCACAACAATATAAGGGGCCATTCCCTAAACCTTTATAATCGTAATTTGTGATTTATTTTATCACATATGTTATACCATGTTATGTTAATACGCCTCGTTTTGTTATGTTATACTGTGCTGTTTTGTTATTTTATGTTAAGTGACATGTGACATTTTTAATTATGTTATGTGATATTTAACATGTTATGTTTTGTGACATAGGGCATGTAATGTTATGTATTGCTATGCAATGTTATATTTTATGTATTTTTATGTTATATTATATGACATGTGATGTGTTATATTACACCATGCTATGTTAATATGCCTCGTTTTGTTACGTTATACTGTGGTGTTTTGTTATATTATGTTAGGTGACATGTGACATTTTAAGTTATATAATGTGACTTGTTAGGTAGTGTGATGCTCTGCTGTTCTGTTATGTGATATTTAATGTTATGTAGTGTGACATAGGGCATGTAATGTTATGTATTGCTATGTAATGTTATATTATGTGACATGTCATGTGTTATGCGTCACACTCGTGCGCTTAGGAGGCAATCAACAGGTCCTGAGGTGAGTGAATGGTCACAAGATGGAGGATTGTATGACGGTGCTAATGCCTCTCTCTCTAATCCTACAGAACTAAAGAAGAGAAATAAGTATCACATACCCGCATCAGACACTTTCCCATTCACTACCTCACCTCTGGCTACCTTTGATGACATCACCTCCGGCCCCACTATGATGACGTCACTTCTGGCTCCTGTGGATGATGTCACTTCCGGTCCAGCCACGATGACGTCACTTCCGGCTCTTAGGGATGGCGTTGCTATCCGGTCCCGCCATGATGACGTCACTTCCGGCTCCTGTGGATGACGTCCTTTCCTGCTACTCCCATTTCCTGTAGCCATCTTTTCAAGATTTAAAAGCCGACAGAAACTCCATCTCATTTGTCGAATGTCTGATATCTTTTGATAATCATCTTGATAACCATCTTTTCGTGCACAACAATATAAGGGGCCATTCCCTAAACCTTTATAATCGTAATTTGTGATTTATTTTATCACATATGTTATACCATGTTATGTTAATACGCCTCGTTTTGTTATGTTATACTGTGCTGTTTTGTTATTTTATGTTAAGTGACATGTGACATTTTTAATTATGTTATGTGATATTTAACATGTTATGTTTTGTGACATAGGGCATGTAATGTTATGTATTGCTATGCAATGTTATATTTTATGTCTTTTTATGTTATATTATATGACATGTGATGTGTTATATTACACCATGCTATGTTAATACGCCTCGTTTTGTTACGTTATACTGTGGTGTTTTGTTATATTATGTTAGGTGACATGTGACATTTTAAGTTATATAATGTGACTTGTTAGGTAGTGTGATGCTCTGCTGTTCTGTTATGTGATATTTAATGTTATGTTGTGTGACATAGGGCATGTAATGTTATGTATTGCTATGTAATGTTATATTTTATGTCTTTTTCATGGTATATTATGTGACATGTAATGTGTTATGTTAATACGCCTCATTTTGCTACGTTAAGTTATGTGATGTGACTTGTCAGGTTGTGTTATGCTCTGCTGTTATGTTACGTGACGTACAACATGTGGTGCTCTGTTATGTTATAAGAACTTGCTGTCTTATGTTATGTTACATGACATACTGTATGACATTTTGTTTTAAGTTATGTGACATGTGAGGTTGTGTTTTGCTATAATATTTTAGGTGGGTGATGTCCCGCTGAGCTACACACAACCCCGTATTTGTTACCCACGTTTGTCATTCACCCTTTGAAATCTCACAAGGGGTTCGCCGGAAGTAATTTCTAATCCAGTTGAGCCTCCTCAGGTTTATTTGTGGTGACGTGCGTTCACCAGACAAAGATTTCTGTCACCAGAGCCACGAGCTGACGGAATGGTCTTCTCCTGTTCTTTATTTGCTTATTTATTTATTCATCTTACAACACCTAAAAAGAGACAAAGACCTGGACGTCCCGCAGCTGCTCATTCAGCTCCGCCTCATATCTTAACAATCTCACATTCTAACACACACATATTGTTACTTGAAAAATTGGAGGATGCATTCAATTAACAACTCTGCCGTGAGCAGCCCATAAAACAATAAAACTGAGGGTGGGAATGAAAAGCGAGGAGGACGGTGGGCGGGGGGCTTGTGTGCGTGCGTCTCATACCAGCTGCTCCAAGTCCTGCTGGGTGATTTCCTTTATTTTTGTCGTCTAACAATAGCTTTTAAGTTGAAAAGGCGCTACATAGTACAAAACTGAGCTGATTTTTAGTTGAGGAACTGAAAAAATGGATCTGTTACTCCTCTACTCTGACGTAACAAGAGCTCAATAAAGGCTTCTTTTGGTATTTAAAACACTCATTAAACATCAGTAGATCAGTTATTCACGTTTGTGCAGTGTGGCATATCGACAGGGTGGGAACACAACTTGTTAATATGAAGGATTCACAGAAATTATAGTAAATTTGGAATATCAAGAGAAATGTGTTTCAGTGAAGCCACCACAGACCCCTCCAAAGTGACGTTTTCTAAGTCGGTCACATTGTAGGGATGAATAAACACCGTGAAGGATGACCAGGGCCCTTGCCTGGGCCGGGATGCCTCCGTAATGGACTGGGGGCACTGGGTGTAGAGTGTGCCCCTCTGGGCTACAGCGGTGCCCTCAAATTCCAACAGTTGTTCTGTTCTTTGTAGGCCTCATTCCATTTTCTGTAAACAGTAGAATGATGAACTTTACCAAAAAGCTCTACCTTGGTCTCATCTGTCCACGAGACGTTCGCCCAGAAGGATTTTGGCTTCCTCAAGTACATTTTGGCAAACTCCAGTCTGGCTTTTTTATGTTTCTGTGTCAGTAGTGGGGTCCTCCTGGCTCTCCTGCCATAGCGTTTCATTTCGTTCAGATGTCGATGGATAGTTTGAGCTGACACTGTGGCACCCTAAGTCTGCAGAACAGCTTGAATATGTTTTGAAGTAGATTGGGCTGTTTATCCACCATTTGGACTATCCTTCATTGCAGTCTTTTATCAGTTTTTCTCTTCCGTCCACGTCCAGGGAGATTAGCTACAGTGCCATGTGTTGTGAACTTCTTGATTATGTTGCGCACAGTGGACAGAGGAACGTGAAGATCTCTGGAGATGGACTTGTAGCCTTGAGATTGTTGATATTTTTCCACAATTTTTGTTCTCAAGTCCTCAGACAATCCTCTGCTCTTCTTTCTGTTCTCCATGCTTAGTGTGGCCCACTCAGACACACAACACAAAGGCTGAGTCAACTTGTCTCCATTTTAACTGGCTTCAGGTGTGATTGCTATATTGACAGCACTTGTTTCTTGCCACAGGGGAGTTCAAACGAGCATCATATGCTTGAAATAAAACGATTTACCCACAATTTGGAAAAGGTGCCAATAATTTTATCTGGCCCAGTTTTGGAGTTTTGTGTGACATGATGTTAGATTTGGCTTTTCTTCTCTGTTTTTTTGTGTTGTTCCAATGCACATGAAGGAAATAAACATGTGGATACCAAAACATTTGGAATTGCAACAATTTTCTGGGAGAAATGGTGCATTTTCTGGGAAAATTCCAGGGGTGACAATAATTTTGGCCATGACTGTAGATAGATAGATAGATAGATAGATAGATAGATAGATAGATAGATAGATAGATAGATAGATAGATAGATAGATAGATAGATAGAAATGAAAGGCACTATATGATAGATAGATAGATAGATAGATAGATAGATAGATAGATAGATAGATAGATAGATAGATAGACATGAAAGGCACTATATGATAGATAGATAGATAGATAGAAAGATAGATAGATAGATAGATAGATAGATAGAAATGAAAGGCACTATATGATAGACAGATAGATAGATAGATAGATAGATAGATAGATAGATAGATAGATAGAAATGAAAGGCACTATATGATAGACAGATAGATAGATAGATAGATAGATAGATAGATAGATAGATAGATAGATAGATAGATAGATAGATAGATAGAAATGAAAGGCACTATATGATAGATAGATAGATAGATAGATAGATAGATAGATAGATAGATAGATAGAAATGAAAGGCACTATATGATAGATAGATAGATAGATAGATAGATAGATAGATAGATAGATAGATAGATAGATAGATAGATAGATAGAAATGAAAGGCACTATATGATAGATAGATAGATAGATAGATAGATAGATAGATAGATAGATAGATAGATAGATAGATAGATAGATAGATAGATAGATAGATAGATAGATAGATAGATAGATAGATAGATAGATAGATACAGTGAACAACTGGTTGTAAGTATTGAATAGACGGTCCTCCCACATCAGGCAGGCACAAGACAATCCACACATCCATACAGACATGATGATCCAGTAAAAGACAATGATCCACACAGGTGACAGTATAGTTGCCAAGACAGATGGGTGAACTCAGACACAAACAACAGGCCTTTATTTATTGTATAGCCATCTTCCTTTTAAATCTCCCACTTACCGGTCTTGTCCCCAGCAGCCCCTGTGCTCTCCTCAGACGTCTAATCAGGGCCACAGCAGGGACTGCTGAGAGCTGAAGTTCTCCAGTCAAATAGCTCTGCTACACGATTGGTCTGTGCCATATGCATCGGTTTTCCTTCAAAGTAAAATCTCCAGGGGTTCAGGTGAGTCATAAAAACTGATCATCGTTATACAGTAACCTTGGTCATGCAAAGGGTCCACCAATAACGTCACAGATGATGTAATGACGCCGTATTGACTGTACTTGCCGCCCCTCTTAGTCCCACTACCGCTATACAGTATGGAGTTCCAGGTGTACCTAGAGCTTGCGTCACACAGGATGTGGAACTTGTCACCGTATCAGGGCCATCTGGATGTGATGGGCTGTATCAATGGTACACTTCCCTCGTAACCCGTTACACTTTAATCAATACTAATGGTATACTCATGTCATACTCATACTCATGTCATGTCATATCATACTCATATTCATGTCACAATACTCATGTCATACTTAATATGTCATACAGTACTCATGTCATGTCATTTTCAAACTCATGTCACAGTACTCATGTCATACTCATACTCATGTCATACTCGTATTATACAAACATATATTTTATCAATACTCATGGCAGGTGTCACTTTCACTGTCCATGTCAACCTCTGATGACAAATTCACACCGTTATCACTATCGCTCAGTAAGAGCAATGGTTCCGTTCCAGGCTGTTCTAAAATTGGCTTTACAGTTTCTTGTTTGCCATTCTGTTTTTGGAGGAAGGCTCCTCCCCACTCATGAATATTGATGGATTACCATAACGTTAACATAAAGTGACAGATCACACAGAAATATTCATGATCTTTTGTTGCTAATTTACCCACCAGAGAGCAGTAGAATCACGTCCTGAGAGCCATTCACACTTAACACGGTGAAGCGGATCATTACATATCAGCCTGTGCCTGACTCAGGCTTCACCGTATTTCCATGGAGTTCCAAGCTTCATTCGGGATTAATGCAAAGGAGGTGCCACTGTAGGAGCTCCCCCTGGAGGACCCATGTGAAGTTGCTTCTCTGGCTGTCCCCAGCATTGTGAGGTGGCAGGAGACTCTGAGACATGGCTGTGACTCCCCTGTTTCTGTTCTCTAGTTTGCCCAAAGACTGGATCTCGGATCATTTTGAAGAACCTCTGGAAACAAAAGTTTGTCATTCCATCCATGAAATGTTCCAGAAAATCCCTGCAGATGAGATGAAGATCTCCTTATGTCCAGCAATCCTTCACGATGGGAAAATATCACATTATAATGCTCACCATTAAAGCTTCCACATGTAATAAAAATTGATGATTGAATATTTTAATTTCATTATGAAAATGGATTCATTTTGCAGTTCTGCTTTGTGAGATAGTTATCACTGTAAAAAGCCTTACATAAAATCAAAACCAATTGATTTTGCAATATTTAATATTCTCCGTGCAAGACAAAAGGACTGACTGATTGAAGCTGGGAGATTTATGACAATTTTTTCTGCAAATGCTTAGCTTGCCTACTTACTCATTTTT
This sequence comes from Polypterus senegalus, assembly GCF_016835505.1. NCBI lineage: Eukaryota > Metazoa > Chordata > Cladistia > Polypteriformes > Polypteridae > Polypterus > Polypterus senegalus. Next base: position 183,171,330 of record NC_053159.1, read on the forward strand.
TTTTTTTGGTTTGCTGTCTAAGAAATTATAGTATAGTATAAAGTATAATATAGTATAAAGCATGGGTCTCAAACTCCAGTCCTGGAGGGACGCAGTGGCTGCAGGTTTTCATTCTAACCCATCTCTTAATTGGTGACCAGTTTTTGCTGCTAGTTAACTCCTTTTCCATTCATTTTTACTGACTTATTCTTTAAGATTTGTTCTCCTGAATTCCTTCCTTGTTCCTCTGAATGGCAACCAAAGAGAACTGAAATGTGAATGAGAAAGCCAGCAGAAGGCCAACTCAGTCAGGGCTTCAAACTCCAGCCAATTTCACTCCAACCAGTTGCTTAATCAGGCACTGAGTCTTGTTGTTAATTAAACCCGCTCTTTAATTCCATGGCTCGTTGCTGCTCTCATTGTGCAATAGCAGATATTTCTGAAACTGTTGATTTTCTCTTTTCTAAGAGCAGTGAATGCTAGGGGTCACTGTTGCACCTTTAACCCCAACAGACAGGTGCTCAGGACACAAAGCAAAAGCACCAAGAAGTACAGTCATATGAAAAAGTTTGGGAGCCCCTCTTCTTAATTCTTTGGATTTTTGTTTCTCATTGGCTGAGCTTTCAAAGTAGCAACTTCCTTTTAATATACGACATGCCTTATGGAGACAGTAGGATTTCAACAGTGACATTAAATTTATTGGATTAACAGAAAATATGCAATATGTATCATAACAAAATTAGACAGATGCATAAATGTGGGCACCACAACAGAGATATGACATCAATACTTAGTTGAGCCTCCTTTTGCTAATCTAACAGCTGCTAGATGCCTCCTGTAGTCTTTGATGAGTGTCTGGATTCTGGATGGAGGTATTTCTGAACAATCTTCCATACAAAATCTCTCCAGTTCAGTTCAATTTGATGGCTGCCCAGCATGGACAGCCTGCTTCAGATCATCCCATAGATTTTCGATGATATTCAAGTCAGGGGACTGTGACGGCCATTCCAGAACATTGTACTTCCACCTCTACATGAATGCCTTTGTAGATTTCCAACTGTGTTTTGGGTCATCGTCTTGTTGGAATATCCAATCCCTGTGTAACTTCAACTTTGTGACTGATGCTTGAACATTATCCCGAAGAACTTGTTGATATTGGTGTGAATTCATCTGATTCTCAACTTTAACAAGGGCCCCAGTCCCTGAACTGGCCACACAGCCCCACAGCATGATGGGACCTCCGCCAAATTTGACAGGAGGTAGCAGGTGTTTTTCTTGGAATGCGGTGTTCTTCTTCTGCCATGCAAAGTGCTTTTTGTTGTGACCAAATAACTCCATTTTTGTCTCATCAGTCCAAAGCACTTTATTCCAAAATGAATCTGACTTGTCTAAATGAGCATTGGCATACAACAAGCGACTTTGTTTGTGGCGTGAGTGCAAAAAGGGCTTCTCTCTCATCACCCTGCCATACTGATGTTCTTTGTCCAAATTGCTCTGAATTGTAGAACAATGTACAGATACACCATCTGCAGTGAGATGTTCTTGCAGGTCCTTGGAGGTGATCTGTGGGTTGTCTGTAACCATTCTCACAATCCTGCTCATATGCCGCTCCTGGATTTTTCTTGGCCTGCCAGACCTGCTGTGTTGGTTTAACAGCAACTGTGCCTGTGGCCTTCCATTTCCTGATTCCATTCCTTACAGTTGAAACTGACAGTTTAAACCTCTGAGATGGCTTTTTGTAGCCTTCACCTAAACCAGGAGACTCAACAATCTTTGTTTTCAGATCTTTGGAGAGTTGCTTTGAGGATCTCATGCTGTCTGTCACTCTTCAGAGGAGAGTCAAAGGGAAGGAAGCACAACTTGCGATTGACCACCTTAAATACCTTTGACCACTCATGATTGGACACTCCTGTCTATGAAGTTCAAGGCGTAACGAGCTCATCCAACCAATTTGGTGTTGTAAGTAATCAGCATTGAGCAGTGACAGGCATTCAAATCAGCACAATGACAAGGGGACCCACATTTTTGCACAGCCAGTTTTTCACATTCGATTTAATTTCATACAACTAATACTGCGTTACTAAAAATCTTTGTTTGAAAAACACCGCAGTGCTCAGATGTTTCTGGGAAATGAAAGACATACCACTGCTGTCTTTTATTGAAAGGAGAGTCAATTATTATGCAGTTTGAGAGGGGGTCCCAAACTTTTTCATATGACTGTATGTTAACACTTTCCATTCTTGAAAACAGTGCCCAAAGCACCACAGCCACAATAAACAGGCAATTCAATACAATAAACAAGAGAATTCTCTCTCTTTCTATCTCCTCCACACCTCCCAGCAAGCATTGTCTACTACCTCCTGACTCTGGCTCGTTTGCTGGGTTCCCATCAGTCCTTTATAAAGTCCTTGTCCCATAAGTGCTTCTGTCCTTCCGACCATGTGACTTGCTAGCACTTCCGGGTCTAATGAAGAACTGGCTGTTTTCTTCAGCTTCGATTCTACCTATAGGGAAAGGATGAGTCCTCAGGTCCTTTGACAGCTCCCCGTGGTGGCACCCAACAGGGCTGAGAAACTGAACTTCAAGTCCCAGGATGCCCTGCGGGAATCGCTACACTCCATGGGAGCTGTCAGCTAACGTTTTGGGGAAGGCAGTGTCCAACAATATCTGCCTTCCCACATCCATCCCTGCCAGTTTGAGCTGCCGGCCATCCCTCACCGGGGCTTTCCTCTGCGTCTCGTTAAAGTAGTAAATGATTTGCGAGTGAATGCAGACAGAGGCCATTTATCTGTTCTCATCCTCTTAGATCTGAGTGCTGCATTTGACACCATTGATCACAATATTCTTAGAAATCGCCTTAGTCAATGGGTGGGCCTCTCTGGCAGGGTCTTAAATTGGTTTGAATCCTACCTGGCAGGGAGAAAATTCTTTGTGAGTTGTGGTAATCACAACTCGAAGACACATGATATCCGATATGGTGGTCCACAAGGCTCTATCCTGGGTCCGCTGCTCTTCTCAATCTACATGCTTCCGTTAGGTCAGATTATCTCAGGGCACAACGTGAGCTACCACTGCTATGCTGATGGCACACAGCTGTACTTATCAATAGCACCTGATGACTCCGACTCTCTCGATTCACTAACACAATGTCTTACTGGTATTTCTGAATGGATGAATAGTAATTTTCTCAAACTAAATAAAGAGAAAACTGAAATTTTTGTAATTGGCAATAATGGATTCAGCAAGGTTATCAGAAATAAACTTGATGCACTAGGATTAAAAGTTATGACGGAAGTAAAAAATTTAGGGGTAACCGTTGACTGTAATCTGAATTTTAAATCGCATATTCATCAGACCACTAGGACAGCATTTTTTCACTTAAGAAACATAGCTAAAGTTAGACCTCTTATATCATTGAAAGATGCGGAGAAATTAATTCACGCTTTTGTTTTCAGTAGACTAGATTACTGTAACGCACTCCTCTCTCAGGACTACCCAAAAAAGACATAAATCACTTGCAACGAGTGCAGAATGCAGCTGCTAGAATCCTAACTGGGAAAAGAAAATCCGAACACATTTTTCCAGTTTTGATGTCACTGCACTGGTTGCCTGTGTCATTCAGGATTGACTTTAAAATACTGCTTATGGTTTATAAAGCCTTAAATAATCTCGCTCCATCTTATATATCGGAATGCCTGACACGTTATATTCCAAATCGTAACCTTAGATCTTCAAATGAGTGTCTCCTTATAATTCCAAAAGCTAAACTTAAAAGAAGTGGTGAGGCGGCCTTCTGCTGTTATGCACCTAAAATCTGGAATAGCCTGCCAATAGGAATTCACCAGGCTGATACAGTAGAGCAGTTTAAAACACTGCTGAAAACACATTACTTTAACATGGCCTTCTCATAACTTCACTTTAACTTAATCCTGATACTCTGTATGTTCAATTCATCATAATAACTATTCATGGTGGCTCTAAAATCCATACTGACCCCTACTCTCTCTTCTGTTTCTTTTTCCGGTTTCTTTGTGGTGGCGGCCTGCGCCACCTCCACCTACTCAAAGCATCCTGATGCACCAACATTGATGGGGTGAAAGCCAGAAGTCTACGTGACCATCATCATCAGGTCCTTCCATGAAAACCCTTATTACAAAGAGGACTGTTTGACTTATGTTAGGTAGATTGCCCAGAGGGGACTGGGTGGTCTCGTGGTCTGGAACCCCTACAGATTTGATTTTTTTCTCCAGCCTTTGGAGTTTTTTTTTGTTTTTTCTGTCCACCCTGGCCATCGGACCTTACTCTTATTCTATGTTAATTAATGTTAACTTATGTTTATCTTTTATTGTGTCTTCTATTTTTCTATTCATTTTGTAAAGCACTTTGAGCTACATTTTTATGTATGAATATGTGCTATATAAATAAATGTTGATTGATGTTGATTGGTCTCAATTCAAATCCCCTTGCGGACTCACAAGTAAAGCTCCTATGTAAGTCGCTGCTCTTAAATCGCATCGATATCATCTCCTGTTTAGTTCTGCTCTGTAATATTTCTACTGCACTGTTATATTGTATTGAGGATTATTTGTGTATTGTGTCGTATTTGACCCATTTTTTTGACACCCACTGCACGCCCAACCTGCCTGGAAAGGGGTCTCTCTTTGAACTGCCTTTCCTGAGTTTTCTTCCATTTTTTCCTTACAAGGGTTTTTTTTTTGGGAGTTTTTCCTTGTCTTCTTAGAGAGTCGAGGCTGGAGGGCTGTCAAGAGGCAGGGCCTGTTAAAGCCCATTGCGGCCCTCCTTGTGTGATTTGGGGCTATACCAAAATAAATCTTCTTGTATTGTATTTTATATATCGCAAGCCCTTTTTGTCCATCCAATCCTCATTTTCGCTATCAGCGGTCTTCCAATAATCCGGGATGTGCACCGTTAGTCATCACCTGCTAAGGTGCAGTCCACCTTCTTTAAACTTTCCAGGTTACAGCAAAACCAAGGAAGTGTTTATTGACTGTCGGCACACCACAAAGCCTATTGTGTCGTATTTACACCCCTTTTTTGTGACACCCATTGCACGTCCAACCAGCCTGGAAAGGGGTCTCTCTTTGAACTGCCTTTCCCAAGGTTTCTTCCGAGTTGTTTTTGTTTTTTTAGAGAGTCAAGGCTGGGGAGCTGTCCAAAGACAAGGCCTGTTAAAGCCCATTGCGGCACTCCTTGTATGATTTTGGGCTGTACAAAAATACATTTTATTATATTGTATTATATTGTGCCTCACAGTAAGGAGGCCTGGGATCGCTTCCCGGGTCCTCCCTGAGTTGAGTTTGCATGTTCTCCCCGTGTCTGCGTGGGTTTCCTCCCACAGTCCAAAGACATGCAGGTTAGGTGCATTGACGATCTTAAATTGTCCCTGGTGTGTGTGTGTGTGTGTGCCCTGCGGTGGGCTGGCGCCCTGCCCGGGGTTTGTTTCCTGCCTTGCGCCCTGTGTTGGCTGGGATTGGCTCCAGCAGACCCCCGTGACCCTGTAGTTAGGATATAGCAGGTTGGATAATGGCTGGCTCTATTGTATTGCATTGTATTGTATTGTACTGTACTTATTCCCTGCTGTGACGCGACCAACATCGCTTGGCCCATAATTTCTAAGAGATGTTGGAGCCGCCGGTAAATCTTTACATCTGTCGACTTCATGAAAGCACTCGGGTCTGTCGCTTGTGTGTTAAATGGTTGAGGTCTGTTTCTCTCTCTATTTTTTTTCTCCATGTCTCCCCCTGACAAAATCCAGGCAAAAATAAAACAACTTTTGGAAGCTAAATTGATGGAAAATTTGTGCTTTAATACATCAGACTGTTATAATGAGGCGGCGTGAATCACCATTCATAAAGTGGTTGCAGAACGTTAGAGCCCCATTTATGGGAATCAAACGTGATGAACTTAAGAAACTCTCAACATTTAATGTGTTAAACAGAAATCACGGGCACGACACGCATATGCAGCAGCAGCTTACGCCAGGTCAAGGGGGTTAAACCCGAGTCTCTGTGTTTTACAGTCCAATTAAGCCACTGTAAAGAAGACAAAGGAGAAACTGAGGGAGCTTTGGTGTTCCAGCAGGGAAATAATTTCCATTTAATAGGAAGTCATGGTGAGCTAATGGAAAGAAGTGCCTCATGTGGGCACCAGGGCAGCCATCAGACCAACGACTACTTCTTGATAAAGCAACGTGCCAAGCATAAGCAAAAAAGAAGGTGCCACCCGATAGTACCAATGTGTGGCACGTTAGAAGGAAGAATCTGTGGAAATGTGCGACTCCGTGCATTACCAATTTATGTCAAAGAAACACTAAAAGGAATATCTATATATATAATTCACTAAGGCAAGACAACCATGAAAAGCACGCCGGAAGGGGCGTGGATTCACTAAGCCGCCGACAAGTGAGACACCTATGGCGCACGCAGGAAGGAGTCACGCCCACCAACTCCAAGATCATTGGATACGACGACAACTCACAGGGCCACGCCCACCAACTCGGACACGACGACACAGAAAAAATGGCATCATTTATGTTCGTCTGTCGTAGAGGTCACATGCAGTGCAGGTCAGGTTAATGTCATGTACCTCCGAGCTACGTTGACTGTTCATAGAGGCATGTTTCTCGCGGAGGTGAATCGCCATATGCAGCGTGTGAAAAGGTTTGCGAGGGGTATCCCATGGGATCCTTAAAACAATCCTTTACAACTGAGGTTAAAGAACAATGATGGAATCAGTCTTTAAAAACCAATAAGCCCTGTGCCTCTGTTTCATTACCGTCTCACCTGCTTCACCAATGCAGGCCCTGCAACAGTCGAGACGCTCTCTCAGCAGCTGACCTTCTCTGTGCCAGACCAGTTCACACAGAGGCAGCGCGAGAAAAAGCCGCGCCAGAGACAGACAGAGGCGCACACACAGGCAGCTGGTGGGCGGCTCTCTGTGAGTTTCTCTTGCGAGCGGACACATGACCAGGCGGTGTGTATGCTTCGAGAACGAGGGTGGACGCGGCAGGACCATCTAGAAAAAATCATGTCGCGGATGTGATTCGCTGTGTGCGGTGTGTAGAACAGTTTGTTTGTCGCAGATGTGAATCGCTGTATGCGGCGTGTAGAACAGTTTGTCACAGATGTGATTCGCTGTATGCGGCGTGTAAAACAGTTTGTTTGTCGCAGATGTGATTCGCTGTATGCGGCGTGTAGAACAGTTTGTTTGTCGCAGATGTGATTCGCTGTATGCGGCGTGTAGAACAGTTTGTCACAGATGTGATTCGCTGTATGCGGCGTGTAGAACAGTTTGTTTGTCGCAGATGTGATTCGCTGTATGCGGCGTGTAGAACAGTTTGTCACAGATGTGATTCGCTGTATGCGGCGTGTAAAACAGTTTGTCACAGATGTGAATCGCTGTATGCGGCGTGTAAAACAGTTTGTCACAGATGTGATTCGCTGTATGCGGCGTGTAGAAGAGTTTGTCACAGATGTGAATCGCTGTATGCGGCGTGTAAAACAGTTTGTTTGTCGCAGATGTGAATCGCTGTATGCGGCGTGTAGAACAGTTTGTTTGTCGCAGATGTGAATCGCTGTATGCGGCGTGTAGAACAGTTTGTCGCAGATGTGAATCGCTGTATGCGGCGTGTAGAACAGTTTGTTGTCGCAGATGTGAATCGCTGTATGCGGCGTGTAGAACAGTTTGCGAGGGGTGTCCCTGTGTCTTTCCAGAAGTGTTCAACCATCAATAAATAATTATGCGGCGTTTGTTATGCCGCGGGTTCACTATTGTGTTGTATTTTGCTCTCTCCAGAGTTCCATCTTTTCATTCACTTACTGTTGTATTCTCACACTAACCTGTTTTAGACCACCGTGTCTTTCCAGAAGTGTTTACCATTCAATAAATAACTATGCATGAGACTGAGCGTGTGTCTAGGCGTGGGTAAGACGTTGAACCCCATTTGGGCTGCAAACCGTGGAATTGCCACTAAGTGTGACTCATACGCTCCCACTGTTTTCGTCCCTACCCTTTATACACACCCCCCTCCCACAAGTTGACTGTTCATAGAGGCGTGTTTCTCGCGGAGGTGAATCGCCATATGCAGCGTGTAAAACTGTTTGCGAGGGGTATCCCATGGGATCATTAAAACAATCCTTTAAAACTGAGGTTAAAACACAATGAAGTGAGCAGTCTTTAAAAAAACGAGTTTTCGGTTACGACGCACGACCGCGTGCAGCATAGCAAAGTGTTGTACACGCTACATACAGCAATTTGCATCCGCGTCAAACATGCGTCTTCTTAGATGCTCCTGCACTTTGTACACACCCACCTCCCACCTCGCTACGCCGCACGGACGATTGTGTGTTGGTTCATTCCGTTCATTGTTACAATGTGACTTTTCTTGCTGATTTATTACATTACCTTATCAATAGCACCTGATGACTCCGACTCTCTCGATTCACTAACACAATGTCTTACTGGTATTTCTGAATGGATGAATAGTAATTTTCTCAAACTAAATAAAGAGAAAACTGAAATTTTAGTAATTGGTAATAATGGATTTAGTGAGGTTATCAGAAATAAACTTGATGCACTAGGATTGAAAGTTAAGACGGAAGTAAAAAATTTAGGGGTAACCGTTGACTGTAATCTGAATTTTAAATCGCATATTCATCAGACCACTAGGACAGCATTTTTTCACTTAAGAAACATAGCTAAAGTTAGACCTCTTATATCATTGAAAGATGCGGAAAAATTAATTCACGCTTTTGTTTTCAGTCGACTAGATTACTGTAACGCACTCCTCTCAGGACCACCCAAAAAAGACATAAATCATTTGCAACGAGTGCAGAATGCAGCTGCTAGAATCCTAACTGGGAAAAGAAAATCTGAACACATTTCTCCAGTTTTGATGTCACTACACTGGTTTGCTTGTGTCATTCAGGATTGACTTTAAAATACTGCTTATGGTTTATAAAGCCTTAAATAATCTCGCCCCATCTTATATATCGGAATGTCTGACACCTTATATTCCAAATCAGAACCTCAGATCCTCAAATGAGTGTCTCCTTAGAATTCCAAGAACAAAACTTAAAAGAAGTGGTGAGGCGAGCGGCCTTCTGCTGTTATGCACCTAAAATCTGGAATAGCCTGCCAATAGGAATTCGCCAGGCTGATACAGTAGAGCACTTTAAAACACTGCTGAAAACACATGACTTTAACATGGCCTTTTTATAACCACTTTAACTTAATACTGATACTCTGTATGTTCAATTCTTCATAATAACTATTCACAGTGGCTCTAAAATCCGTACTGACCCCAACTCTCTCTTCTGTTTCTTTTTCCAGTTTCTTTGTGGTGGCGGCCTGCGCCACCACCACCTACTCAAAGCTTCATGATGCACCAACATTGATGGACTGAAAGCCAGAAGTCTACGTGACCATCATCATCAGGTCCTTCCATGAAAACCCTAAATACAAAGAGGACTGTTTGACTTATGTTAGGTAGATTGTCCAGAGGGGACTGGGTGGTCTCGTGGTCTGGAACCCCTACAGATTTTATTTTTTATTTTTTTCTCCAGCCTTTGGAGTTTTTTTGTTTTTCTGTCCACCCTGGCCATCGGACCTTACTCTTATTCTATGTTAATTAATGTTGACTTATGTTTATTTTTTATTGTGTCTTCTATTTTTCTATTCATTTTGTAAAGCACTTTGAGCTACATTTTTATGTATGATATGTGCTATATAAATAAATGTTGATTGATTGATTGATTGATTACCGATTTTGCAAATGTTAAATTTTCTCCCTGTGCTTAAAAATGATTAAAAAACCGGCCTGATTATGCGGCGTATGGTACGCCGCGGGTTGGCTAGTCATCTATATATCTTTATATACATCTGCCTGTTTGTCTGTCTGTCCACTTTTCACGAGAGAACAACTTAACGGATTTAGATGGAGTTATAATTTCTATAATTTGCTTGAACATTCCGATTGATTTTGTGACTTCTCTCATTACTCTATGTATCATAGTTTGCTTGTGCTAGCGATTTATTTGTGCAAATCTGAGAGACACGCAGCGGGCCGAGGGGTAGGGGAGTGGGGCCCTCTTCACTCACGTGTCAACCTCAGGGTGTTCCTTACCTCAGCTTAACGAGCGAACGAGAGAACAACTTAGCGCATTGCGATCGGGTTCTTTTCTATAATTTGCTTGAACATTCCGGTTGATTTTGCTCGTTAGTTTACTTGCGGTGCCAATTTGTTTATGCAAATCAGAGAGAGACGCAGCAGGCCGAGGGGAGGGGGCGGGGCCCTCCTCACTCACGTACCCCCCTCAGGGGCGTGTACCATATCTCCGCTTAGTGAGCGAACGAGAGAACTACTTGACGGATTTAGATTGGGTTTTATTCTATAGCTAGCTAACACAGCTGAAATACACGGCATTGCCCGGGAGGAAAATAAAGTGTTTTTTTTTTTTTTAATTGTTCGAGAAAAATATAATTAAAAAAACACACAACATTAAAAATAAAAATAAATTAACAAACAATGAAGACTCACTAATGTTCTTGTCTTGCGGTCTTGTATATATGTTATCATCAAGTTGACCCTCGGAACTGGCCAACTCTATTTAATTTCAAAAGCGACAGGCGGGCACGGTGGCGCTAAAACAAAGATTGCTGGCAGTCACCTCCAGTTTGCCCTCTGGTGGTCGTTGCGAGTGTCAACTGGATGATAACATGCATGCAAGAATGGGGGTGGGTTAGGGCTGATTTCACCCTACAGTATTTTTAGTCGACCAACGAGAAACATTTGTACCCAGGTTCATGAAATTCGCTCCAGCCGTTCAGAAGTGATGCTGGAACATATATACATACGCACACACATACATTGACTTTTATATATAGAGACTAGGGGGCTTCAACCCCTGCTCACTTCGCTCGCCAACCTCCCCACCCGCGTTACGTGCCAGCAACTTCGCGTAACATCATCAGGTGCCGCTGCAAGTGGCAGCCATTCCAGCAGCTCCATGTATGACTTTATCTTTCTACCTTTTTTCTCTATTTCACTGATCACTCCTACCATTTTCTTTATGTGGACTCGTTCCCTGGACACTTTTTACTACTTTTACTACTTGGACATGGATTTTTACATGCCAAGACTCGTCTATTCAAGTAGTCAACTTGAAGCGCTGAGGACAAATGCCCACGCCAGTGTGGTTCCCTATTTACCTGATGAGGTAAGAAGGTGGTATCGTGGCAGCAGAGCTGGCGCTAAGATAAAAGCCAAGAGTCTGGCGAGAAAGTGGTGCTACAAACCTTTTAGTGCCTTCTGTGATCCTGGGAAACGTGAACTCACTACCAAATAAGATCAACAAACTGGCTACGCTGGTGAAAAATGTCAGTATCCTACAACTGCTGATCTGATCCATTAATTTAATGTTTTACAATAGCAATGCCCAGATGGCAGATGGAGTTTACTGTGACTTTGTGTTTTCCAGTGATGTGAATTTCCCCTTGGGATATCTATATATCTATCTATCTATCTATCTATTGTAACAAGGCGCGATATAGGTGCCCGACCCGACACAGATAGACACGGAGGCATGTATAAAAAGCAGAAAGACTTCATTTTTCTTGAGCTGTGCCACACAGTCCCAGGACACAACAAACACCACCAACAATCCTTTCTCCTTGACCACCACTCCTCCTCAAGCTTAGTCCTCCTCCTGGCAACTCTGGCTTCTTGAGTGGTGGTGGCTGGCCCTTTTTATAACCCACCCGGAAGTGTTCCAGGTGCTTGACCACCTGGTCCTAATTGCACCTCCGGGTGGGGCTGAAGATTCTTCCAGCCAGGCTGCTGAATCCATGCGGCTCCCCCTACCAGCCATCCAAGCTCCCAACCAGGCTGTGGAGGACTCCATCACCCATGGAGCCCTGCGGGTGACAGGGAGGCTGCCATCAAGCGTTCCGGGGGAGGTACTGGACTGCCCATGGTGGCTCCCCCAGAACATAAGCAGCAGGGGCGTCCCTGCCGGGCATGGAACCCGGCTATCCTTCACACTATCTATCTATCTATCTATCTATCTATCTATCTATCTATCTATCTATCTATCTATCTATCTATCTATCTATCCATGCCATTTGTGTATGTGGATTTAACTTTCACCAAACAACAAATCTTTTAATTCTTGTGTATACGCCTCTTCATTGGGAAGAAATGCTACTATTCCCTGATCGCAACATGAATTAGGCAATCTACAAGCCTCTGACTTAAAATTTAAATCCAAGAAATATCTACATATTTCTGTCATATCACCTATGTCCGTATATTCAATGTCTTTTCACTGTTCCGTTATTTCATGTTCCATAATAATTTCCGTTTGTTTACGCTAATACGATTTTTACTATCCTTTTTTTTTCGTACTTTCATTATCTCTAACCTGCCCTGCATGTTTACCGCGCCAACATTTTTGAATTCTTTACTACATTCTACTTTGTCATCTACTCTTTGTCCTTTATTTCCGGCCCTGGGCCTGGTTAAATCTCTTGGCACAAAGTCTCGCCTCGTGGGTCGTGAAAGTGAGAAAATCACGTGTCATCTCTCTTCCCAGGATTTTTTTTTTATAATAGAGAGATTTGCTTGAACATTCCGGTTGATTTTGCGACTTCTCGTATCATAGCTCGGTTACAGGAGCGATATAATCCGAGACAGAGGCACAGGGGAGGGGGGAAGCGCCACGTCAGGAGTGGGGAGCCAGGCAGAGCCCTCCTCACTCGCATACCAGCCTCCGTTCGAGTCACTCTACCTCTTGCGATGTATTGGATGGTACCTCGCCTCCGCAGGACACACACACACACACCAAGCACACACTAGGGACAATTTAGAATCGCGAATGCACCTAACTTGCATGTCTTTGGATGGTGGGAGGAAACTGGAGACCCCGGAGGAAACCCACGCAGACACAGGGAAGAACATGCAAACTCCATGCAGGGAGGACATGCATCTCTGTTTTTAGTCATCAGCACTGAAACAGAAGTAACATGATAGTTAAGAATTGGATACTAACCCTCACCTGTTCTGTTTCTCTTCTGGGTACTCAAATGTGCCACTTGGTGCCACTGCCCACCTGCCAAGTTGTTCTGCCTGCCTAAGGTAAAGTCATCCTTGGAATCGTCGGGTAGAGGGGTCCTTTTATTGGATTGGCTGGCCCAGCGGTGAATCAGCTGTGGAATGGCCAATAGGGGAGGCAGCTTGATGGCCGAGATCTCTAGGACTCTGAACAAATCCAAATCGTATTATGGGATATCATTTACTGTTGAATTCTGCGCTGTACTTGTAATATTTTTTTATTGTATTGAGGTTTACTTATATTCTGTTCTGTATATTGTATTGTATTTACCCCCCTTTTCTTTGAGTTACAAATCAGTTTTTCCTGTCAGCTCTACGTGATTTCATATTCTGTGATATCATCTACTGTTGAATTCTGTGCTGTACTTGTAATACTAATTTCTATTGCACTATTATACTGTACTGATGATTACTTGTGTTCTGTGTATTGCATTGTCCTCCTTTTTCTTGACACCCACTGCATGCCCAACCTACCTGGAAAGGGGTCTCTCTCTTTGAACTGCCTTTCTCAAGGTTTCTTCCATTTTTTCCCTACTAGGGTTTTTTTTTCTTGTCATCTTATAGAGTGAAGGCTGGGGGGCTGTCAAGAGGCAGGGCCTGTTAAAGCCCATTGCGGTACTTCTTGTGTGATTTAGGGTGATACATAAATAAATTGTATTGTATTGCATTCTCTCCGCTGATTCTCTTCGGCTCAACTACCAGACATCCAGAGTGTAGATTGGGGCCGCTTTTCCCACGGCACGCAATATCGCAAAATCTCACGTGACTCTTTCTGCCAGTGGTTCTCAACCTTTGGGGCGGGCCCCCCTAGGGGGGCGCGAAGTAACAAAAAGGGGGGCGTGAAGATGTGAAAAAAAGAAAGCAAGAATCAAAAATGTGAAACCAAAACAAATTAAGTTAAACTACATTCTGATACTAGAACACTGCGGTGGGTTGGCGCCCTGCCCGGGATTGGTTCCTGCCTTGTGCCCTGCGTTGGCTGGGATTAGCTCCAGCAGACCCCCGTGACCCTGTATTCGGATTCAGCGGGTTAGAAAATGGTTGGATGGATGGATACTAGAACAATAAATATAGAGTTAGATAAATGTTGATAAAAGTTAAGTAGGTTTAATAAAATATGCATCTACATTTCAAAAAAATGTTAGGGGGGGGGCGCGATTAAAGCTTCTATGAAAACTCGGGTTGCAAATATTTAAAGGTTGAGAAACGCTGCTTTATGCTCTTAATGTATGGGCACTGGCTGAGGGGCTCATAGGGGCCCACAATGTTTCTAATGCCCATGTATGTTTCAGTTTTGCTATCAAAACAGGGCCCCCAGTGCACTACTTTGCCCCGGGGGGGCATATGATTCTGTTAATTGTATTGCCTAATTTTAGTTTTATTTTATATTTTGTCTTTTTTTCTCTTTCTTCATCCTGTAAAGCACTTTGAGCTACATAAAATGTGCTATAGAAATAAATATTGTTGTTGTTGTTAATACGGCCCTGTTTATGCTTTACGATAAACTTGAACTTGAGCTCAGAACATAAAGAATTTGACAAATCACAAAGAGACCTTTGAGAGATGGGATCGGCTCTGAGCCCTTTCTTATTTGCAATGGTGATGGACAGGTTGACAGACGAGATTAGACAGGAGTGTGGACTGTGATGTTTGCTGATGACATTGTAATCTGTAGAGAGAGTAGGGAGCAGGTTGAGGAGACCCTGGAGAGGAGGAGATCTGCTCTAGAGAGGAGAGGATTGAAGGTCAGTAAGACCACCAAGACAGAATACATGTGTGTGAATGAGAGGGAGACCAGAGGAATGGTGAGGATGAAGGGAGTAGAGTATTGGGATCAACAGTACAGAGTAATGGGGATTGTGGAAGAGAAGTGAAAAAGAGTGTAAGCTGGGTGAAATGGGTGAAGAAGAGTGTCAGGAGTGACTTGTGACAGACGGGTATCAGCAAGAGTGAAAGGGAAGGTCTACAAAACGGTACTGAGACCAGCTACAGTGGTGTGAAACACTATTTGTCCCCTTCCTGATTTCTTATTCTTTTGCATGTTTGTCACACAAAATGTTTCTGATCATCAAACACATTTAACCATTAGTCAAATATAACACAAGTAAACACAAAATGCAGTTTTTAAATGATGGTTTTTATTATTTAGGGAGAAAAAAAATCCAAACCTACATGACCCTGTGTGAAAAAGTAATTGCCCCCTGAACCTAATAACTGGTTGGGCCAACCTTAGCAGCAATAACTGCAATCAAGCGTTTGCGATAACTTGCAGTGAGTCTTTTACAGTGCTCTGGAGGAATTTTGGCCCACTCATCTTTGGAGAATTGTTGTACTTCAGATTTATTTGAGGGTTTTCTAGCATGAACCGCCTTTGCGTCATGCCATAGCATCTCAATTGGATTCAGGTCAGGACTTTGATTAGTCCACTCCAAAGTCTTCATTTTGTTTTTCTTCAGCCATTCAGAGGTGGATTTGCTGGTGTGTTTTGGGTCATTGTCCTGTTGCAGCACCCAAGATCGCTTCAGCTTGAGTTGACGAACAGATGGCCGGACATTCTCCTTCAGGATTTTTGGTAGACAGTAGAATTCATGGTTCCATCTATCACAGCAAGCCTTCCAGGTCCTGAAGCAGCAAAACAACCCCAGACCATCACACTACCACCACCATATTTTACTGTTGGTATGATGTTCTTTTTCTGAAATGCTGTGTTCCTTTTACGCCAGATTTAACGGGACATTTGCCTTCCAAAAAGTTCAAATTTTGTCTCATCAGTCCACAAGGTATTCTCTCAAAAGTCTTGGCAATCACTGAGTTGTTTCTTAGCAAAATTGAGACGAGCCCTAATGTTCTTTATGCTTAAAAGTAGTTTGCGTCTTAGAAATCTGCCATGCAGGCCGTTTTTGCCCAGTCTCTTTCTTATGGTGGAGTCGTGAACACTGACCTTAATTGAGGCAAGTGAGGCATGCAGTTCTTTAGATGTTGTCCTGGGGTCTTTTGTGACCTCTCGGATGAGTCGTCTCTGTGCTCTTGGGGTAATTTTGGTCGGCCGGCCACTCCTGGGAAGGTTCACCACTGTTCCATGTTTTTCCCATTTGTGGATAATGGCTCTCACTGTGGTTCGCTGGAGTCCCAAAGCTTTAGAAATGGCTTTATAACCTTTACCAGACTGATAGATCTCAATTACTTCTGTTCTCATTTGTTCCTGAATTTCTTTGGATCTTGGCATGATGTCTAGCTTTTGAGGTGCTTTTGGTCTACTTCTCTGTGTCAGGCAGCTCCTATTGAAGTGATTTCTTGATTGAAACACGTGTGGCAGTAATCAGGCCTGGGGGTGGCTACGGAAATTGAACTCAGGTGTGATACACCACAGTTAGGTGATTTTTGAACAAGGGGGCAATTACTTTTTCACACAGGGCCATGTAGGTTTGGATTTTTTTTCTCCCTAAATAATAAAAACCATCATTTAAAAACTGCATTTTGTGTTTACTTGTGTTATATTTGACTAATCGTTAAATGTGTTTGATGATCAGAAACATTTTGTGTGACAAACATGCAAAAGAATAAGAAATCAGGAAGGGGGCAAATAGTTTTTCACACCACTGCTATGTTATAAGGGTTGGCGACGGTGGCTCTTACCAGAAAGCAGGAGACAGAGCTGGAGGTGGCAGAGTTAAAGATGCTAAGATTTGCATTGGGTGTGACGAGGATGGACAGGATTAGAAATGAGGACATTAGAGGGTCACCTCAGGTTGGACGGTTGGGAGACAAAGTCAGAGAGGTGAGATTGCGTTGGTTTGGACATGTGCAGAGGAGAGATGCTGGGTATATTGGGAGAAGGATGCTAAGGATAGAGCTGCCAGGCAAGATGAGGAGAGGAAGGCCTAAGACAAAGTTTATGGATGTGGTGAGAGAGGACATGCAGGTGATGGGGGTAACAGAACAAGATGCAGAGGACAGGAAGATATGGAAGAAGATGATCTGCTGTGGCAACCCTTAACGGGAGCAGCCGAAAGAAAAAGAAGAAGGATTGTTAGTAAGCTACAGCTTTGTGTTATTCCTTTTCATTCTTCATCCCCTGGTCTATTTCTTAATGTTGTTTGCCCCTATTAATTGTCCAGAATTGTCATATCCTTCTACTGATCCATATAGGGGGATTATAAGGCTGGAACTAGCTGCCTGCCACTTGATGTTTCCCTTCATCTTGGATTGCTGCCTTTATTCCCAGGAGCACATTCGTGCCACATGCCACTTAGGCTCTATTGTAGGCAAGGAGCTGGACAGTTTGACATCCGTGGCAGAGCGATGGGCGCTGAGCAGACTCCTGTCAGTCATGGAGAATCCACTGCATCCAATGAACAGGATCATCTCCAGACAGAGGAGCAGCTTCAGCGACAGACTGCTGTCACCATCCTGCTCCACTGACAGACTGAGGAGACCCCACACTATGCGACTCTTCCATAACAACTTGGGGTGGTAAACGTTAACACTACACAAGATTATAGACTGTTACACCTGCCTCAAACTCTCCACCTAGCATTTTTTAACTCGCACTGCGCCTTTATTGCTCGTTAATTAATATTGTCTATATCAGTATGCTGCTGCTGGAGTATGTGAATTTCCCCTTGGGACTAATAAAGTATCTATCTATCTATCATTATATAGTGCCTTTCATATCTATCTATCTATCTATCTATCTATCTATCTATCTATCTATCTATCTATCTATCTATCTATCTATCTATCTATCTACCACTGTGATGCTCCAACATCCCATCATAATAGCATCCATAGGGCAATTTTTGGTGCTGTTCGCCACTCCCGGGTCATCGTGCCCAACAGGAGAGACCAGTGACTAGAGTGCCTTGAATTTGTTAATCAGATCACATCACACTTTATTACACATGCATAGAGACTTGCACTCGTGTGTCAACAGCAAACTGATTGGCAAACAAACTCCTAACCACCATAATAGCATGAAAAAGAGAGATGACATCAGCGTCAAGCAAATCGCAAAAAGTGTTCAGATAAGTTATGATCCATTACAAACTGTGTAATCATCTTTGCAGTATTAGATGGCATCACCGTTGTATCTGAAGATCTATCCAGGTCTGGATTTAAAATACAATTAAAACCACTGGCAATTATAATTTTGTGAGTGTTCACATTAGGAATAGATGCAAATAAATTTTGGAAGAAAGCTCTATCATCCACGTTACGTGCACAGATATTAATCAAAATCATTTTAGTATAAGATTAATTGCTCATCACCATGATATATCACCCTGCAGGATCAGATATTGCATCTGACACTACAAATGGGTTAGTTCTGTGTATTAAGATTCCCACAGCCCTGGTTTTGTTTTCTTTGTATGGTTAGAGTGCAAAATTTGGCCAGACCACTCTCTTTGTAAATGAAACTTGTCCTTGCTTAATAAATGAGTCTCCTGTAATAATCCTATCTTGGCATTTAGACTTGTTAAGTGTGAGAGTACTTTCTTTCTCTTTAATTCAGGATTAAGACCCTTGACATTCCAATTCACAAAGTTCACTATTTGGACATGGAAATATCTTTTCTGAACTTTTGTTGACATTTTGTAGCCTTAGGTTAAGGTAGTACATTGTACATACGATAGACTTGATACAGATTTCATATTATTGCTAAGTGATACAGCTATGAAGCGTATTGTTATGTAGTCACTAATGGTTATGGGGTATAAGGGATAACATAGAAATAGCATTGCTCTCTTTCTCTCCACCCTATAGCCCCATTGTGCCTCTGCAAGTAAAGCAAGCCATACTTCTTGAAGTCCTGGTCCTCGGACATGCCAAGAAGAAGAAGCATGTCTGGAACAAAATGAACCTCACCCAGCAGCAGTGTGAAGAATGTTAAAACTGAGATATCTTGAGAAGATACAGTCTAAATATGACAGACTAATGATATAATCTTAAACAGTCCAAATATAGTATACCAAATATATGATGTTAAAGAAAGAAAACTAGAAAACACAGTAAAAGGCTGGTCACGTAAATAAAGGTTAACAAAAAGACAAAAGCTTGTTAATCGCAAGGAAATGTTTTAGTGATGAGGAGCAAGAAATCATAAGCAGACGAGACACTGAAGTGAATCGTCAAGCAAGGAGTAATCCTGGATGTAGCGCAATGGCTTATAGCCCAAGAGAAAGTCCAACACATACAAAGCAAGGATGATGAGAAAGATGAAAATTAAGGGATTAAGGCACTGACATAAATGGACAAGCAAAAAGTAATCCTGAATATAGCCTGGTATGTTCTGCAAATTAAAAAAAAAAATTAGGTTTTGTCAACCTGCTGGCCACTGTAATGGTGGGCAAGAGACGTTTATTGCAGTGATAGCCTGGTCCCTGTATAGTGCAATGTGGCAGATGGCTGGGGTCCATGCCCGGCCGGGATGTCCCTTCTGTATATGGTCTGGGGGAACAGACATGGGCTGCATAATATCTCCCCTGCTGCAACCCAGTGACCCGGACTACCGCAGGGCTTCATGGGAGTTGGAGTTGGTTACAGCCCTGCTGGGATCTGAGGGTGCCACCGGGGGTGCTGCAACAACTGCTGAGTCCTCTTGGGTGGGTTTTCTGCCACACCCGGAAGTGCTGCCGGAAGTAGGTCAACGAGCACCTGGAGTACTTCCAGGGGTGTTATAAAAGGAGCCAGCAGTCGTTACTCCGAGAGCCAGAGTTGGGGGGAGGAAGACGAAGCTTGTCAGGAGGAGTGAAGGAGATAAAGAAGGAGAGTTTATTTGTGTTTGTGCTTCTGGGACTGTGCTGTGCCTGCGGGACACGGGGAAGACGTGACCCACAGGTAAAGGAAATAAAACTGTTCTTTGTTTTTATAAGTGTGCCTCCTGTGTCTGTCAGTGCCGGGTTGGGTGGCTAGTACACCCCTGAGTGGTTCTGTCTCACCATGTATTGATAATCTCAAAGGAAATTGCACAAATGTGCTCAAAATTCATAATCAAGTGTAAATGTCGTGTTTATTAATCATTGAGCGTGATGAATGTCTGAACTTGTTCCAGTGCTGCTATGTCCTTTTTTGTAGTCTGGAGACCCAAACTGCACACAGGACTCCAGATGAGGCCTCACCAGTGTGTTATAAAGCTTGAGCAGAACCTCCTGTGACTTGTACTCCACACATCAAGGCGCTATATAACCGGACATTCTGTTAGCCTTCTTAATGGCTTCTGAACATTGTCGGAAAGTCGATAGCTTAGAGTCCACTACAACTCCTAAATCCTTCTAATAAGGTGGACATTTAATTTTCAGACCGCCCATTGTGTATTCAAACCTAACATTTTCATTTCCTATATGTAGCCGCCGGAGTAAGGCGAAATCAGGCACGGGTAAAACGCGTGTCTAAAGAAATCTCACAGTCCAAAGGTTTGTTTTAAAAATATTTAGTTAAAGTTAAAAGCAAATAATCCACACAAGAATAAAAGAAAAAATAGTTACACATGTAGAATAAAAGGCAAAAAAAAAAAAAGAAAAAATGTATCTTCTATAAACTTAGCTTTTCTTGGGAAACTTTAATTATTTCAGTACTTAAAGGTTCTTTACTTCTTCCTCTGTATGCCTTAAGCATACGGTTCAACACTTAAATAAGTGCTGTTTTACGAGTTACTTCACACTCAAAAGGCCTGTAGGCCGGTTGGCACATAGGCATGTGCCCAGGCTCGGTTTAAAACCTTATGCCTTCCATACCTTACTCAAGGCAAGGCTGTCACTAACTGAAGAATATCGTTTACTCAAATCTGTTAGAAATGGCAGGAATATACCAATACAATTCTATTTACGAAGGTTATACGAACCTCCCATAGATTATGCATTGTCATCTAGTACAATATTCATGAATCTTATACAAGTAGGAAAATCGCTCTTACACTATATGTAATTCTTTACATTTACTGACATTAAATGTCATCTGCCACAAATCTGCCAAGCCTGTCTGCTATCCAAGTCCCTCTCTGATGACTCAATGGATTTGAGATGATCTGCTAACCCGAGTTTTCTTAGCAGTTTTAATCGCACCCCTCTAATATTTTTTAAAACCCTAATAAAATGTATTCCTATATATTTTTTGTTGCTGATACACAGCTACAAGTTTTATTATACCTACTTATCTTTTATCGAAATTTATCTAACTCTATATTTATTTTTCTAGTATCAGAATGTAGTTTAAGTTAATTTGTTTTGGTTTCAATAAATTTATTTTTCATATTATCGATTTTTGTTCTCTTTTTTTCACATCTTCACACCCCCACCCTTTTTGTTACTTGGGGGGGCACGCCCCACAGGTTGAGAACCACCGGACTAGGCCACACTAGTTTACCAAAGCAGATAGGATACAATACAATACAATACAATTTATTTTTATACAGCTTAAAATTGAGCTTTAACAGGCCCTGCCTTTTGACATGACCCCCAGCCTTGACTCTCTGAAAAGACAAAGAAAACGTCCAAAAAGAAATGGAAGAAACCTCGAGAAAGGCAGTTCAAAGAGAGACCCCTTTCCATGTATGTTGGGCGTGCAGTGGGTGTCGAAAACAAGAGGGTCAATACAATAAAATACAATACAATACAAAGAACATCCATCCATCCATCCATCCATTATCCAACCAGCTATATCCTAACTACAGGGTCATGGGGGTCTGCTGGAGCCAATCCCAGCCAACACAGGGCACAAGGCAGGAAACAAACACCGAGCAGGGTGCCAGCCCACTGCAGAATACACAGAACAGATTACAAATAATCCTCAATACAACAGCACAGAATTCAACAGTAGATGATTTCACCGAATATGAATGCACGAAGAACGTAGAGCTCCCAGGACAAACTGATTTGTAACTCGTTTAAACTAGTCTGGCCCACAATCACACTTTCCTAAGCCAAACCGATTCATCCTATCGCACTTTGAACAAACTGGCTTGGCCTAGTCTAAATGACTTTGTCCTAAAATCGGGTTTGGCTGGTAACATGCATATTCAAAATAGCACCGGCTCCTGCACTGCCCCCTGCTGGTCACCACTCTGAACATCACCCAGTTCTGATAAGGGTCCTCACACCATCACCCTCTCTTTTCTGTGTCTGAGCCAATTCTGCCCCCATCTACACACCACACCCTGAACTCCCACTTCTTTTAGTTTGATGCCCAACCTCTCATGTGGCACCTTATCAAATGGTTTTCGAAAGTTTAGACTTTGTCGCATCCTTTGGTTGCTTCCTCATAGATTTAATAGACGTTCATGGACATGGCTGTGGCAAACTCTTTCTCACAACCCTGGACCTTCTTAGTGGACTTTCTGTCCTTTCCGAAGCAGAGAACAGATTAAGCTTCAAAGCTTCTGAAGGTCCATGTGGACGTGACTTGTGACACTTATGTCTTATGGACACTTAGAGAACAGCTGCACACCACCTATCCCTAACCCTAACTCTATGAACTTTCATTCAAAAAGATTGAATTCTACAGGCTTGTAGGTTCTGTGGTAAATCACAAGGAGGTGACTTTTTGAAGTCGACCACCATCTTCCTCCTCATCCCCCCATGTTCCGCACATAAGGCTCCATTCATTACACTTTTTTTTTTCCTCTATGGGCAGAGAAGAAGCATTTTCAATTTGGCAGTAATCTGAATTGCAGCTAACAACATTACAACTTGCTGATTGTTTCAATTGGAAGGCGAAGAAAGTCCCATTCTGTGATCTTTCAAGTAAAGATAAGTTTATGAGTGATGATGGAATTTTTAATGTTAAAACCACATCAGTGAGATGTTATTGCTTTTTCATTTCCCGGACAATCTTGCTTACGGCTGAATTTTTTCCGGATTTCGCTCCGATGGAGTCTCCACCCCCCACTTTGCAGCTTTATTAAACCGTGGAGTTTGCCAGAAGTGAACGTCGTTGATATGCAGAGCGCGTTTCTTGCATAATGTACCAGGGTGATTGGAGCTGGATTTAAAATGAGATTTGAAGTTCTTACTGGTCTGATAATCCTGATAGGGAAACATGAATGATGTGGATGGAATTTTTGCCATTACGACTTTTTTATTGTTTTTCACACTGAGAATCCTAATGTTGTGTCTGTTTGTACGGAGGCGGCGGCTAATAATAAGACCCCTGATATTGTCATCAAAACTAACGCTTTGTTTTACTTGTGGTGCATAAATTCTAGATTAAGCGTTATTAGGATAAATGTAAATTGATTCGGGGATGGCCTTTGGCGTTGAGCTTCATGGGGTGAAGTAAAGCACCTTTTGGTGGGCTGGGTGTGACACTGAGTTCACACATTCACTTTCTGGAGCCGCTTACTTCACTTTTCGGGCTGCAGAGCCTTGAGTGGATCACATGCTCACTAACTTTGGTCAGATTTGGTTTCATCAGTGGACTGTCATCTGCCGAGGGGATACACACACCTGTCCAGCAGAGATATGTTGGGGTGCCAACAAGGTTGCCCCTTTTTTAATAAGCAGAAAGTTTCAATGAAACAGAACGGTAAGGCAATATCACCTGTAAAACTGCTGCATGGTCAAGCAAAGCGTAGGCCACACTGTTTAAACTGGAGCTCCGTCTGGTGGTACCTTCCCGTCCTGCAATGAGGCAACCGCTGCCAGCAGAGTCTCAGCTTGACTGGAAGGGGCGGAGTCAGTAGCCCTCACTGGGTGGATTCTAATGGCTGTGGGTGGAAAAAGAGACAGCATTGTCAGTGACAGCAACCCCTCATATCCTGGGGTGGCAGTACTTACCTCTGACGGGCCCGGAAAAGTGACAACCTGGTGTGCATGTGTGACACAACTGAACAGAAAGTCTTTAGGATGTGTAAGAAAATGGAAATCTTAAACATGGAGCACATGTGCAAACTCCACACTGGCAGTGACTGGTGTCAGACTTGAACCCGTGGATCTGTGAGGTACAGGAAATATGGCACAACTCGGTCAGCCCTGCTTTACGTTTCCATCCATACTCGTATTGCAAATTAATCGACAGAGAAAGAGTGAAAAGGGGCCAAGGCTCCCTACAAAAGTTCAACAGACCAGGCTACTTCATTGTGGTGGAGTCCTAGGATGACCCTATTCTCAGTTTCAGACTCTGTAGACTTGAACAGGGGGTCCCAAGTCTTCATGACAGCCCAACTACTGTGGAACAGAAATGTATTGAGACCCCTTCACTAAATTGGGCACAGTTCACTTAGTTGGGCATGGATAATAATAATAATAATACATCTTATTTATATAGCGCCTTTCCCATGCTCAAGGCACTTACAGAATATAGGAAAGAACGGTAGGGTATACAGTATATAGCATTGTACAAACCAAATAAATAAATAAAGAAGATTAAGACAGTAAATTCAGAGAAAGCCTAACAGACACCATAATTGATGGTCTGCACACACACACACACACACACACACACACACAGGTTACATGAGCATCTTGACGTGGAGGTAAACTGAGAGAAGGGTGATAAAGTCAAGTAGAGCTAAAAGCCGTCCTGAACAGATGAGTTTTGAGTTGTTTTTTAAAAGAATTCATGGAGTCCGCTGATCTGATTAAGTTCGGTAGGTCATTCCAGAGTCTGACGTCCCTGCTGTCACCCATGGAGTGTAGATTAGTGTGGGGCACAACAAGATGGCCAGAATCAGAGGACCTTAGTGGGCGGGCAGGCACATAGTGATGGAGAAGGTCACTGATGTAGTTTGGCGCGAGGTCGTTTAAGGCTTTGTAGGTTATTAGTAGGATTTTATATTCGATTCTGTAAGACACAAGGAGCCAGTGAAGACGGAGCAGGATGGGTGTGATGTGCTCGCTGCTGCTGATCTGTGTAAAGACTCTTGCAGCCGAGTTTTGAATAAGCTGGAGCTGTGATATAAGATTAGAAGGGTCACCTTCCAGCAGTGAGTTACAATAATCTATGGATGAAACTTGTCATTTTTTTGCTCCACTAAATAGCCCTTAATGACCAAGCCAAGGTTTGCAAATTTACTAAAAATCAAAATACTTATTATCTCTCTACATGTATATAAAATCCAACGTCCATCTGTCTGTATGTCTGTCTGCTTTTCACAAGAGAACTACTTAACGGATTTAGATCGGGTCTTTTCTATAATTTTCTTGAATTTGTGACTTCTCTCATCACGCTAAGAGAGACACAGCGGGACCCTCCTCACTCACACGCCAGCCTCGTGGCGTCCCTTACCTCAGCTTAGCTAGCGAACGAGAGGACTACTTAACGAATTTAGATTGGGTTTTTTTTCTATAATTTGCTCAAACATTCTGGTTGATTTTCTGACTTCTCTCATCGTGCTAAGTATCACAGTTCCCTTGTAGTATCGATTTATTTTCGCGAATCCGAGGGACTGAGGGGAGGGGGGTGGGGCCCTCCTCCTCCTCACTGACACGCCAGCCTTGGTGCGTATTGTAATCCACTTAGCTAGCGATCGAAAGAACTACTTAACAGATTTAGATTGGGTCTTTTCTATAATTTTCTTGAATTTGTGACCTCTCTCATCACGCTAAGAATCCTAGTTCACTTGCACAAATCTGAGAGGGACGCAGTGGGGCAAGGGGAGGGGGCGGGGCCCTCCTCACTCACGTGCCAGCCTCGGGGCATATCTTTAATCCGCTTAGCGAGCGAACAAGAGAACTACTTGACGGATTTAGATCGGGTTTGCTTTCTATAACTAGCTAACAAGGCTGAAATACTCAGCGTTGCCCGGGAGGAAAATAAAGTGTTTTTTTTTTTTTAATTGTTTGAAAAAAGTATAATTAAAAAACACAACTTTAAAAATTAAAGTACATTAACAAACAATGAAGACTCACTAATGTGCTTCTATCGATTGGATTTATCTATTTTTAAAATGATCTAAAATGTATCCAGGGTGAGACTCAACCTGTGAACGTTGCAATCAAGCTCCAGCCTCACCGGGCCACGTGTTTTGGAAGTGCACCAGTGGAGTAAAATCTGTGAATGCCTGTCAGACAGTCTTGGGTGTCCCAATCACTCCTAGCCCATTAACAGCCATGTCTGGTGGACTCCCAGGTGGGCTTAAAGTGGAGAAGGACAAACTGATTGTAATTGACGACACCGCACTACTAGCACGTAGGCTTACCTTGCTCAATTTGAAGAATCCAAAAGTCATTGGGTAACTGATGTCCTATAACAGGGGTGGCCAACGCCGATCATGGAGGGCCACAGTGGCTGCAGGTTTTTTTTTGCTTAATTAGAAGCCAGTCCTCATCAGAGCCGTCTTAAAGCATCGGCACGCTGGGCAGTTGCCCGGGGGCCCCATGCTTATCCATGTCTTGTGACTTGCTGAGTGGTTGTGTAGGCAGGGGTCCCAGTGCACTGCTTTTGTGGCTTTAAAATCCGTAATGACCCCTACTCTCTCTTCTTTTTCTTTTCCCAGTTTTTTGTGGTGGCGACCTGCACCACCACCACCTAATCAAAGCACCGTGATGTTCCTACATTGATGGATTAAAAGCCAGAAGTCTACATGACCATCATCATCAAGTCCTTCCATGAGAATCCTAAATACAAAGAGGACTGTTTCATTTATGTTAGGTAGAATGCCCAGAGTGGGCTGGGTGGTCTCATGGTTTGGAACCCCTGCAGATTTTATTTTTTCTCTCCAGCCATCTGGAGTTTTTTTTTTTTTGTTTTTTTCTGTCCTCCCTGGCCATCGGACCTTACTCTTATTCTATGTTAATTAGTGTTGTCTTATTCTAATTCTTACTTTGTCCTTTCTTCTCTTTTCTTCATCATGTAAAGCACTTTGAGCTACATTATTTGGATGAAAATGTGCTATAGAAATAAATGTTGTTGTTGCTCCTCACCAGTAACAGATCTTTCATGGCGTGTTAGTGTTTTAAGTCTACCGTGTCACTTCATCCTTAAATCATAGATTTTTTTTCCTCTGACGGACATGTCATTTTCAGTTTTTCACTTTTTCTTTAGTTTCCTCACTGGGTTCCTCTATTAGTCTAAAGTTATGCTGGTCATGTGCTTCCTTGAAGTACCTTTTGAACCAATGGGATGCTGTGCTGCGGGGCCGACTCCCCTTCTTCGGGTTTCATCTTCTTGGACTGATCCTGCACGGGCTTATAGCATGTAAAACCAGACTTTGACCACCACAGATCCCCAGGTTAGGTCAAGTTTGCAACCTGATGATGTGATTGGGTGTATTTTATGAATTTTTTTGTGGATCTTCTAGTGATCTAATCAAATCTTGTTTTCTGAAGTCAAGAAATATGATCTGGACATTTACTGTGCCCTATCTTATTTTCTGAAGATATGATTTCTGAATTTTAACCAAGCCATATTGAACATTGACAGTGTGGTGAGAAACAACAAGTTGAAGAGAATACATGTTGGCAGGTCGGGCACCGCCTTTAAGGTGAATTAGGCATTCGTCTAGTGGACAGATCATAAGGGGGAACCCAGCCGTATGGGTCAGCTACCGAACAGTCAGTTGGCGTACTAATATGCTTGGACTAGGGAACAAAATCACCTTGCACTGGCACTGAATGTTAGGGTGATAACCCAGTGGACCCCAATTAATCCATACAAAAGAACAGCAAGCAGGCACTCTATGGTGCAATTAGAATCCCAAATAAAGAAAGTAGAAAGCTTGTTAGGGCTCAAAAGGCGCGTTTCTTCTATGAAGGTCACGTGCTTGGCGCTCTGTCCAGCAGGGTGCTCTGATCACAGAGTCTAAACTTAGGGAGACCAGAAGGGGCGGAGTCAGATGACACTGCTGGGCATCTTTATGGCACTTTGGAGAGAATGGGGGAGGACATGATTAGTGCCAATGCCTCCTCTTATCTGAGAGTGGCATTACGTAACACAGATGAGCCAAGAGGGTGATCCACACGTAACGATGGGCAGCACCATATTGAGATATTCATGGCTAGCTAACTTCCCAGAATTCCACGGGAACATACATCACATGACATCTTCACTCAACATCGACACTATAATTGAACATATTAAGCACCATTTAGGCAAAAGACAAAAGACTTGACATGCATTTCTCTGTGCCTTTTGATCCCGGTGTTCTGATCTCTCTGAACGGTTTGGTTTCTTGTCTACGTTTCTGTGAAATATTTCCGGTGAAATATTGGATTGACTTTTTGGCTCTGCCCGCTGTACATACTTCTTTTTAGTTACACTTCATCTTCTGATCCTTTAATTAAAATTCTCTCTGCTGTGGCCTTGTGGTCTGAATGTTTTTCTTCGTTGAATGTGCCACTATCTGGGTAACCATTATTAACAAGATCTTACAAAGGGGTGGACATGGTCAGCAACAATACTCAGGTAGGCTGTGGCATTTAAACGATGCTCAACTGGTACTAAGGAACCAAAGTGTGCCAAGAAAATACCACCATACCATAACACCACAACCACCTGCCTGAACCATCGATACAAGGCAGGATGGATCCCTGCTTTCATGTTGTTGATCCTACCATCCAAATGTCACGGCGGAAAATCGAGACTCGTCACACCAGGCCAGTTTTGGTGCTGCCTGTTCTTAGCTGACAGGAGTGACACCCAGTGTGGTGTCTGTGACGTGTTGTATGTTCAGGGCTGCTCTTCTGTAGATATAATGAGTGGTTATTTGAGTTCCTGTTGCCTTTCTGTCAACTCGGACCAGTCTGGCCATTCTCTTCTGACCTCTGGCATCAACAAGGCATTTTCACCCAGAGGACTGGCCCTTATTGTATAAGACCATTCTCTGTAAACCCTAGAGATGGTTGTGTGTGAAAATCCCAGTAGATCAGCAGTTTCTGAAATACTCAGACCAGCACGTCTGGCACCAACAACCATGTCCCGTTCAAAGCCACTTCAATCCTCTTTCTTCCCCATTTTGATCCTCGTTTTGAACTTCAGCAGGTGGTCTTGACAGCTGAGTTGCTGCCATGTGATTGGCTGATTAGATATTTCCATTAACAGGCAGTTGAACAGGTGAACCTAATAAAGTGGCCATTGAGTTTATGTGGCCCTCTGTGTAATTAGCCAGGGGTTTTGACAGGATTTCCCCCCCTAGTGGAAATTCTTGGAACTGTTCAGGTGCTTTGGAATAACAAGATCTGCCCAAAAGGTGCCAGTAGTTTACAACTAAAGGCATTTGTGACTCCTCAAGTAAGACATGACACAAACTGATTGAAGTTTCTCATCATTCCTTCCACAGTCACATGGGTCAAAGTCATCACATATTATAACTGTCAGGGTCAGAATGAGTCATCATTAAAGTGTTGGTGA
Source organism: Polypterus senegalus (assembly GCF_016835505.1). NCBI lineage: Eukaryota > Metazoa > Chordata > Cladistia > Polypteriformes > Polypteridae > Polypterus > Polypterus senegalus. Next base: position 183,200,719 of record NC_053159.1, read on the forward strand.
CGGACTGAATCATTTCCATTGTAGAGCGCAGATTTTTGTGACATTGGTTACAAGTTTATAGAAGTGGATAAGGAAATACGCAGGAACAGAATCGGTGGACAGCGAGAATTTACTGTCCGTGATGTAAGAAAGAACTCAGACAGCTGTGAAGTGTTGGGTCACCTGTAGGCAAACAAACAGAAAAAAAGGAAAACGTCTTTATAGATGCCAGTCTCCGAGCAGACTGATTCAAGATGGCGGAGCTTCCTTTGACTTCTGGCAGGAAGAGGCGGACACAGGAAGTGACATCAAGGATGGTAAAGCCGCCAATCTTCCGGTCTGCAGAGGGAGGGAAAGATAAAGTGTTAGTCAACAGCACTCTCTTGTGTTCTGGCAGGAAGTTACCATTATCCAAGCATTTAAACTGCCCCTAATGCATGCATGTGTGACAATGACTAGACAAACAGGAGAAACACACAATTAAATGATAATAAAAACATCAAAAACAAAGAATAATGAAAAAAAATCATAAAGAAGACCAAAAGAAGCGCTTGAAAAAGGAGCCATAACAATAGTGAGGAGCTCCCTCTAGAGGTCAAGTAGCTGAGGTGACTTCTTTCTCTTGTCTTATTTGCAGCACAGTGAAGTGCATCCTTTGTGGGCATTTCTTGGCATCGGTCAGTTACTGGGTGTCTCTCATGCCCTCAGTTACCCTGCTGTCTTTGTGGCGTCAGCCCTTTCCCTCATTTCATTTGAGACCCCACTGACAGACAGACAGCTGACGTTCTCCATGTGCATGTCTTACGTGAACAGTAGATATTCGCTGATCTTATCAGATTCACTGCCCACTTTATTCCACATTTGGAATCCTTCATGGGGTAGACCGGGCGCAACTGAGCAACTATTACAACCTGATTAGGAATTTAAAATTACGGGAACTGAGAAAGTTTGGGCACAGCGTGCCACACAAATGTGAATCCTAAAGGGCGAGCACACTGAGCTACAGCTGTGCTCATTGAAGGGAAAATTCAATTTGCTGCACCGTGCCAAGGGTATTAATGGGCAATTATTTACCGCAAACCTGGATCATTTATATCATTTATTGCTTGACAGGCTGTGGAATTTTGATCCAAATGTTAATGTATTCATGGAAACTGCATAATTTAATTCAGAGACTTTTGAGCTTACCTGGAACACAAGAAATGCACTTTTGTAAAATGCTGTTTGTGTGCGACCACTACGGCCCTCGTGGAGGTGCGCACAGGTGTCATTTACGGAAAATTCAATATATAAAAATGAGCCGTCTGAACACAATGGAAAATGGTGTCCATATGTCCAGGTGACAGAGAGACTGGGGGATTGGGGAGACCAGGAGTAGGCAGGAGAAGACCCTTTCAGTTTGAAGTATCATTTGAACATTTGGGTCATGTGAGTGAGGAGGGCAATGGGGAGGTCTCGTCTATTATAATTATTATTCACGTTTATTATAATTATTATTTTATAGTGCCTTTCATTGAAGGAAGAATGATAAGGAACTACATTCAGTATAGCAAATCACGGCAGGCAAGACTCCACCTCTATGATAGATAGATAGATAGATAGATAGATGTGAAAGGCACTATATAATAGATAGACAGATAGAGAGAAAAATATGAAAGGCACTACATAATACAATAGATGTGATTACTTTGCAGATATCTGTTTTCACTTTGAGATTAAAGAGTCTGTTTCAGTAGATTAGTGTGAATAAAGCGAATGGAACCCACTAGGAGTCAATGCTGTGCAACAGTAAAATGTGAAAACTGCCACAGGGCTGACTACATTTCATAGGCAATTAAGCCAAATAATTAACTTATCAATTGTTTGATTGGTGGATTGATTCTTTGATTGATTGATTAATCTTTGATTTATTGATTGATTGTGTTCTTGTAATGGCTTGGCTCTGTATGGAGGTCTCCTTCTCATATTCATGTCTGTCTTTGGGTGGTAAAAGTCTCTCATCTCTTTTAATGCAAGTGTTGCCTTCAGGTTTTTATATTTCTATAAACAAGCCCACTTCATTTTCTACCAGTAGTGCAGATCAATGAAGGACTGAGGCCATATCACTCCCACGGGGCAAAGACATTTTATGATTCTGTCCACATGCCCCGTTACTCCCTGAAGCCTCTATTTTCTGCTTTTATTGTCTTCAGCTAAAGTTTTCAGGCCAGTCTGCCTTTGGTTAGCAGAGCTCAATGAACAGATAGATAGATAGATAGATAGATAGATAGATAGATAGATAGATAGATAGATTTAGCTATTATATATTTGTTAATATTGCATTACTTAAATATTGTTTAATTTTGTATGCTGTATTTCAGTTTAAGTGTGTCTGTACTCCTTGTTCTGTCTGGGTGAATCCCAATGAGGCGGGGCCACTCTGATTGCTGCTGCTGAAGCTCCGCCCTCTGCCTTTATATTCTGAGGCTGGCCAGTTGGTCCTTCAGTGGTTCAAAGTTCTTTAATAGCCATTACTGATTTTTTTTTCTGGTTTTGGAGTTATTTGCTTTGTCTTTGGTTTTCAGTTTCTATGTTGTGAATTAATTGGACTGGTCCAGCATCTCAGAGGAACTACAGAAGAAAAGGAAGAGCAAAATCTTTGCTCTTTGGCAGCAGAAATAATTGTCTGCAACTTAACATAAGCAAAACCAAGGAAGTGTTTATTTATTTATTTATTTTATTATTTTTATATTTTTTTTGCATTCCATACAAATCAATCAAGCTTTACATAAAGAAAATTTAAGTTAAGTTAAGAACAAATTGATCCCCACCCCTAAGAGAGTGAGCAAGCCAAACAGCATGAAATTTAAGGCTGTAAACATACCTAAATTAATAAATTCTCTGTGCTTTATGAATTATTTTAAAATATTACTGATTAGATCCTGCCATGTTTTGAAAAAGTCTGTACAGATCCTCTAACTGAGTATTTGATTTTTCCAATTTCAAATAATATAACACATCAGTTTCCCACTGACTTAAAGAGGAGAGTTTGGGTTCTTCCAGTTTATCAGAATAAGTCTGCGTGCCAACAGTGTAGTGAATGCAATCACAATTTGTTTGTCCTTCTCCACTTTAAGCCCCTCTGGAAGAACCCGAAACACAGCTGTTAATGGGTTAGGAGGGATTGTGAGTCCAAGGCTGTCTGAAGGTAATTAAAATTTTTGTCCAGAATGATGTTAATTTGGTGCAGGCCCAGAACATGTGACCCAGTGAGGCTGGCACTAGTTTGCAACGTTCACAGGTTGGATCATGCCCTGGAAACATTTTGAGAGTTTTAGTGAGACAGATGTGCTCGATATATAATTTTGAGTTGTATAATTGTATGCTTTGCGCATATGGAGCTCGAGTGAATTCTCTGCATTGCTACTTTCCACTCCTTTTCTGATATATTAATTGAGAGATCTTTTTCCCAGTGTCCTCTTGGGTCTTTGAAAGGGAGGGATTGTAAAATGATTTTATATATTGTAGAGATGGAGTCTAAGTCCTTGAGATTGAGCAATATTTTACCAGCATGGATGAGGGTGCAAGATGAGGAAAATCTGGAAGGTTCTGTTTAACAAAGTTCCTGATTTGAAGATAGTGAAAGAAATGTGTAGCTGGAATGTTAAATTTGGAATGTAATTGTTCATAGGATGCAAAGACGTTGTCTATATAAAGATCTCTAAGCAAGTTAATTCCAAATTTTTCCAGATATTAAAACTGCATATGTTTGTGAAGGTTGAAAGAGGTGGTTCTCTTGCAGAGGTGCCACAGATAGAAGCTTCTCCGTCTTAAAATGCTTTCTACATTGGTTCCAGATTCTAAGTGAGTGGAGCACAATTGGGTTATTAGTGTATTGCCGATAACGTGTGTTTATTGGAGCACAGAGCAAGGAATACAAAGAAGTACTGCAGGATTTTACTTCTATTGCGGTCCAAGCCTGTGTATGTTCTTCTATTTGTGTCCAGGTTCTTATGCTGTATATTTGCTGCCCAGTAATAAAACTGGAAGTTAGGTAGAGCCATGCCACCTTCTGCCTTTTGTCTTTGTAGGGTCGCTCTTTTGATGCGTGGATGTTTTGAATTCCAAATAAATGAGGTTATTGTTGAATCTAATTGCTTAAAGAATGATTTATTAATGTATATTGGATGTTTTGAAATAAAAAGGAGCTTAGGAAGAATATTCATCTTAACAGTGTTAATTCTTCCAGCTAGTGTGAGATGAAGGGTTGACCATCTATGCAAGTCTTGTTTAATTTTTTCCATGCAGACGCGAAATTTTGTTGATAAAGAGCTTTATGTTTACTTGTGATGTTTACCCTAGGTATTTAAACTGTTCTGCAATGATAAAAGGTAGGTGTCTAATCTAATATTATATGCTTGAGAATTCACTGGAAAGAGTACACTTTTATTCAGATTAATTCTGAGACCAGAGATCTTTTGAAATTCTGTGAGTGCTGCTAAGACTGCAGGCACAGAATTTTCTGGGTCCATATATACAGTACCATATCATCTGCATATAATGAGATTTTCTGTTCCAGTCCTTCTCTGCTAATCCCCTTTATCTGATCAGTATTTCGACAATGTATTGCCAGTGGTTCAATGGCAATTGCAAACAGCAGCGGTGACAAGGGCATCCTTGTCTAGTGCCACGTTCTAGTTTAAAGTAGTCTGAGCAAATGTTGTTGATGCAAACTAAAGCATCTGGGTTAGTATACAGTAATTTAATCCATGCACAAATGTTTGGGCCAAACCCAAACTTCTCCAATGTAGTAAAAGGTATTTCCATTCAATCATGTCGAATGCTTTTTCTGCATCCAATGATAATAATATTTCTGGGGTGTTTGATTTAGTTGGTGAGTATATTACATTAAACAGGCGTCGAAGATTTGAAGATAAGTGTGGCCCCTAATAAATCCAGTTTGGTCTTGTGATATTACGAGGGAGCACTTTCTCCATCCTTCTAGCCATGATTTTAGAGAGTATTTTAACATTGTTATTCAGAAGTGAAATTGGTCTGTATGATGCACATTGTAATAATTCCTTATTTTGTTTTGGAAAATCAGTGATTAGTGCTTGGCGAAAGGTTTGTGGAAGAGATTGGTTATCTCTGGCTTCTGTAAATGTTGCTAATAGGAGAGGAGCTAGCTTAGCGGAGAATTTCTTGTAAAATTCTGCAGGGTAGCCATCAGGTCCTGCTGCTTTCCCGCCTTGGAGTGACTTTATAGCATCTAGTAATTCTGATAACAGCAGAGGTTTCTCAAGTTCCTCCGCACTAAAAGTGTCTATTTGTGTTATTTGTTATGTATCCAGAAATACATTAGATTGTGTATTGTCTTCTTCAAACTCAGTAGTATATAAGGATTTATAGTAGTCTCTGAAAGTGTTTGCATTGGTGATTACTGAGATTGCGTTGCGCACTTCTTGCTTGTGAATTTGTTGAGCTAAGAGCTTATTAGCTTTCTTTCCATGTTCATAGTAATGATGTCTGGATTTGTAAATTAGTTGTTCAGTTTCTTTAGTTGTCAAGAGGTTTAATTCTGAATGTAGAGCCTGCCTCCTCCTATGTAGAGTCTCGCTTGGTAGTCTGGCATGTTCTTCATCTATTTTAGTAATTTCGCTTTTTATCTCTGCTACTTTCTTGGCTTTGATTTATTTCTGTGGGAAAGATATGAGATAATCTGTCCTCTTAAGAAGGCCTTAAGAGTTTCCCAGAGTGTTCCTGCAGAGATCTCGGAGGATGTATTTGTCTCTAGAAAGAATTGATTTGTTTGGATATAAATTCATACAATTCTCGTCTGCTAATAGAAGCGGGTTGAGATGCCATCTGTGGGGTGAGTGTATGGGGCTTAGTAATTTTAGCTCCAAGATCATAGGTGCATGGTCTGAAATAACAATAGCATCATATTCGCAAGATTTAATCATAGGCAAGAAGTTATTATCTATAAAGAAGTAATCAATCCTTGAGTAGCAATGATGTACTGGTGAGTAGAAAGAATATGTTCTTGAATTTGGGTTTAAAAACCTCCAGGGATCTGATAAGTTGTGGTCAGTTATAAACTTTGTAATTATCTTTACGGTGTTAGATGCCATTCCCCCTGTGGAAGAAGTCCTATCTAAAAGTGGATTTAGAACACAATTAAAGTCCCCAGCCATTATAACTTTATGAGTGTTCAGATTGGGAATGGATGCAAATAAATTTTGTATAAATTCCTTATCATCAACATTAGGTGCATAAACATTTATCAAAATCATTTTACAGTTAGATAAGTCTCCCATGACCATTACATATCTCCCTTCAGGATCCAATACTACATCTGATGCTACAAATGGGACTGTTCTATGTATGAGAATTCCCACACCTCTAGTTTTCTTTGTAAAACTAGAATGGAACATTTGGCCAGTCCAGTCTTTTGCAGCCGGAACTGATCCTTGCCTAGTAAGTGGGTCTCCTGTAAAAATACTATTTTAGCATTTAGACCTGTTAGGTGAGAGAGTACGTTCAAGCCTTTAACATTCCAGCTCACAAAATTAACTGTCCCATCATGGAGACACTGACTCTGAGTTTTTGATGTCATTTTATAGTCTTAACTGGAAGTGAAACAGCTTCGGCCTTAATTTCCTATTTCCCCTAGAGTTGTTGCCATGTAGCTTATTATTGCATTGGTAGTTATAATTATAAAGATTAAGAGGATAGATTAGGTATAGATCAGGCCTGCTCTCTTTCTTCCCCCCTTAACCCCCACCCTCCCTTTTTGCCTCCCCAAGTGAGGCTAAAACCCACTTCACACAGTCCCAGTCCTCTGACATACCCTGAGACAGAGCACGTCCAAAGCATAACAAGCCCCCATGCAGCGGTGTTTTAGGATTAAAAGATAGAAATATCTATTACCAAAGTCTAAAAGAAAAGAAAAACAAAAATTGTGCATTTAAAATATATATAGTTTTCAGCAAGGGAAGTGTTTATTGACTGTCAGCACACCACAAAGCCTTTGTGCCCGGTCAGGATGGATGTAGAGGTGGTGCACTTCTACAAGTGCTTTGGGGTCCACCTTAATGACAAGTTGAACTGGTCTCGAAACACAGAGGAACTTTATAAGAAAGGGCAGAGCAGGCTCTATGATGGCCAGTGTGGTGTGCTGGGCTGGTAACATCACTTTAAGAGAGGCCCACTGAATCAACAGTCTAATTAAAAAGACAGGCTTGGTTATGGGACCCAACTCTGGACCCTTTGGAGGTCATAGAGGAGGAGAGAATTAAAGCAATACTGAGTGCCATTATGAAGAGCCCTGCACATTCTCTCTCTGTGACACAACAACACAGAGGACTTTCAGCCAATGAATTCTTCAGCAGAAGTGTGTCAAGAAATGTGACACAATTGATAAAATTAAGTAAATCATCGAGCCAACTGCGCTTGAACTGGCTGCATGCACGCTCCCCCCTATCTGACACTGCTGTTTTCAAATAAAGATGTGCTATAAAAGAGGTGGACTCAGATGAGGGTGAGGGTTTTACATCGGAGAGAGAGAGAACAGAAGCCCTCCACGCTAGAAACGTCCACTCACATATAAGAACAATGCAGCTGCACCAGGCGTAAAGGTGGTAGCAGGAGATCGGGCGTCACCGATCAAAGTACGAACGTCTTGATTATGAGTCAGTAGTTCTTACCGCTGCGCCATTAAAAGCAGTCGTATTCAGGGCGTGTCGATGTCTCACCCTAACGCTGGTTCTTATATTTGATTATATAGTATTCTTAAATAAAAGCGCACTTGTTCTGTTATACGTGTACCTTTTGTTAAAGTGTTTATTTGATATTTGGACTTCAGGCTTCACACCTTATACACTTCATGTCGCCATTTTGCCAAGTATTACTAAAATTAGGATGCTTTGCACCCTGCTTGCTTCGCTCGCCAACCTCTTTACCCCACTTCCCCCTCCCCGTCAGCACTACGTGCCATTGTGTAAAGGGGGACTGAACGCACCCCAAGGAGACGCAGTCGCTCCTCCGAAACCCCCTCTTAAACGGTAATACATTGAGAAACAAATGCAGTTTTTTTCTTACCTCCTTTTTGCTCGATCAGCTGCTGGCTTGCTGCTGCTGCTGCCGTGCCTCGTGATCTGCATCTCGCACGGTGCTTTGAACATTTAAAAGCCTGTACAGCAACTGTCCTTTTGTCTCACTGCCTTGTCTCTCTTCTCCCCCAGACATCCTTTAAACATTATTCGATCTCTTTTCGCTGCGATCTTTGCTAGTATTTTTTTAAGACTTTCAAATGTTCCTACTTCCATTATCTCTAACCTGCACTGCATGTGTATCGCACCAACGTTTTTGAATTCTTTACAACAAAGCTTCCAAAGTTTGTAAGTATGACGTGACTTGACCATCTTGCGGGACGTGAAAGTGTCTCTCTGTCTGTCTTCAAAAGATTACGTCTCATCGCTGGAAAAACGTCTCGTCTCGTTCTTAAGATTTTTTTTTATAATAGAGTGACATGAAAAACATTTCTGTTTTAAAAATGTGTTTACATAGATTGTTGTAGACACACAACACACATTAAATGCATTTGTTTCAAATAAGGATATATTATTTACCACATACAACTCCCAGCACCTCACATGCAGGTAAACAGACTTGAGCTGAGAGAACTTTCTGCCCTTTCTGCATTGGCGGTGGGGGTGATGGGACAGCAGGCTGCTTTCTGCTTGTGCTGATTGACATATTTACAACACAAAAGACGCTGACCATGCGGTGCGAAGGGATTTAAGGTGGGCCGGTATTACAAGTTTTTCGTAGGCTTTGGTAAATCTAGTGTTAATAAGTATATCAGGTGTAAGCGATGAATTACCGGGTAGCAGCAATGAGAAAAGACCCCTCAGAGGCGGTTCTTAGCTCACCATGGTGAAAAGAGCCCGTGGCTAAAAGTGCTCCAGTGAGGGTGCCTCCTAGAGGGGCTTTCTCAACATTCCTGATACGTTTTGTTTGGCCATTGGGCTTCTTTTGAGCTCTGGTTGCTTCCCCCAGCAGACCCCAGCGTAGGACACCACACCGGCTACTCTGGACTGGTAGGACATCTCCAGCAGCTCGCTATGCACATCAAAACAACAATAAAAACAACAACAGCATTTATTTCTAGAGCATGTTCTCATACAAACAATGTAGCTCAAAGTACTTTACAAGATGAAATAAAAAGGATTTCTTCTTCTTTCAGCTGCTCCCGTTAGGGGTCGTCACAGCGGATCATCTTCTTCCATATCTTCCTGTCTTCTCCATCTTGCTCTGTTACACTCACCACCTGCATGTCCTCTCTCACCACATCCATACACCTTCTCTTAGGCCTTCCTCTTCTCCTCTTGCCTGTCAGCTCTATCCTTGGCATCCTTCTCCCAATATACCCAGCATCTCTCCTCTGCACAGGTCCAAACCAACGCAATCTCACCTCTCTGACTTTGTCTCCCAACTTCAGCTGACCCTCTAATGTCCTCATTTCTAATCCTGTCCATCGTCATCACACCCAGTGCAAATCGTAACATCATTAACTCTGCCACCTATATCTCTGTCTCCTGCTTTCTGGTTAGTGGCACTGTTTCCAAACCATATAACATAGCTGGTCTCACTACCGTCCTGTAGACATTCCCTGTCACTCTTGCCGATACCCGTCTGTCACAAATCACTCCTGACACTCTTCTCCAGCCACTCTGTCCAGCCTGCACTATGTTTTTCACTTCTCTTCCAAAATCCCAAGTATTTAAACTCATCCACCTTCACCAACTCTACTCCCTTCATCCTCACCATTCCACTGACTTCCCTCTCATTTACACACATGTATTCTGTCTTGTTCCTGCTGACCTCTATTTGTCTCCTCTCTAGAGCAGATCTCCTTAACCTTCTTCCTACTATCGCTACAGATCACAATGTCATCAGCAAACATCATAGTCCATGAGGACTCCTGTCTAATCACATCTGTCAACCTGTCCATCACCAGTGCAAATAAGAAATGCCTCAGAGCTGAGCCCTGATGTAATCCCACGTCCATCTTGAATGCATCCGGCACTCAGACCTCACCACAGTCACACCTCCCTCGTACATATCCTGTACAACTCTTACGTACTTCTCTGCCACTCCCAACTTCCATATACAATACCACAGATCCTCTCTCCTCACCTTGTCATTTGCTTTCTCCAGGTCCATAAAGACACAATGCAACTCCTTCTGATCTACTCTTTACTTCTCCATCAACACCCTCAGAGCAAACATCCCATCTGTGGTGCTCTTTCTTGGCATGAAACCACACTGCTGCTCACTAATCATCACCTCACTTCTTGACCTAGCTTTCACTACTCTTTCCCATAACTGTGGCTCATCAATTTTATCCCCCTGTAGTTACTACAGCTCTGCACATCCCCCTTATTCTTAAAGATGAAATAAAAAGGATGTTAATATATAAAACATAAACAAGATTAGGTAATAATATTTTACAGTATGTAACAAAGAAAAGGGGTAAGGTTGGAGGACCTGGAGGACAGAAAAAAAAAAAAAAATCTGCAGGGGTCCCACGGTCAAATGACCAACCAGCCCTTACTGGGCATTCCACCTAACACAGATGTTCTAAATCGGTCCTTCTGGTTTTCATGCTTCACACAGATGAAATTGATGATGGTGGCCGTGTGGACATCTTGGTCACCTGCCATTCAATCCATAAACACAGGGGGCAGCGTAGTGCCTTGATCAGGTGGTGGATTATGATAATATGATGATAATAATGATGAACACTGCTTTGGTGTGCGGTCATTTATCTGACGCTGCTCATCAACAGTTTTTTCATTCACGTCATCCATAAGCAGCTTCAAGTAGGAAAGCAGACCTTGGTTCTCAACATTCACATTTATTCCCATAGAATCAAAACCCGGTTCTGCTGGTTTATTTGAAGCAGGGGCAACAGAACCGGAACATTATATAGTCTGACACGGCTAATGTGGCTATGAAAAAGCCATTTTACAATTGGGGGGTTTTGGGCAGTTTTTTTTTTTTTTAAATGTTCCACCGTATTAGCCATGGTGAATTTTAGGTGCATAACAGCAAAAATGGCCGCCTCACCACTTCTTTTCAGGTTGGTTCTTGGAATTATAAGCAGACCTTCATCTGAAGATGTGAGGTCCCGACATGAGTCTCCTTAGGATGTCCAGTCTACTCTCACCCTTCTTGTCCCATGCCAGTGTGATTTCAGACCAGTCCAGTTTTCTGATTACGTGGACCCCCTCAGGTCCATCCACGTCCTCCCCTTGAATGGTGACAGGTCTCAGAGGCTCCCTGATATGTCAGACGTCCTCCACCAGCTCTTTTGTCTTACATGTTGCTGTCCCTGCACCACAAGACAAAGTCCTCTATGACTTTCCTGTACTCCGACTCATCTCCATTCTTCACGCAGCCAATGATGGACGAGTTGAGTCATCCTGAACATTTCTGTAGATGGCAAGCATGCTCAGGTTGCTTCCCCAGGAGACCCCAGTGTAGAGTACCATACTGGCTACTATGGACTGGTAGAACACTAGAAGTATCCTCTACTCTGACCTTTCTTGTCCAGCACCCACTTTTTTTGCCAGTTTGTTGTTCATGTGTCCCCCTAGGTATTGTCGCCCTGCACCAGTTCTCTATCCTCCCCCAGAACAAGAAACTGGGAACACGGTGGGTGCTGGACAAGAAAGGTCAGAGCAGAAAGTACTTCTGGTGGAGACTCGGGTCTTTGAGGCCAATGGTGACTGGTCTCAGAAGGTCCTTGGCATGCTGGAAGTCCACCAAAAGCTCTTTTGTCTTACAGGTCGTTGTCCATGCACCCCAAGATGAAGTCATCACTTATCTACATTGTTCATGCAGCCAGCGATGGACGAGTCAGGTCATCCAAATATGTCTTTAGATGGCATGTGCTGGTATTGTGCTGGAAGTCAATTGTGTAGAGGGGTGAACAGGAAGAGAGACAGGACAGGACAGTCCCCTGAGGTGCTCCAGCGTCACACCCCATCATTTCTAACACACAGTCATCTCAGCCTCACAAACTGCTGTCTGTTGGTCAGGTGGCCCACTGTGGGGGCATCAGGATGCCAAAACCTCAAGTTTATTCCCCAATCAGTAACCATAGAAGAAACAAGATGTTTCTTTTTACAACATTTAGTTCCACATGACACCTTCCCAAAATGAAGTGGTAGTGTTGCGATTACAGAAATGTGCAAATAATTGTTTTCTAATACACCTCTAACATGCCTTGGGATGGTGGGCACTACAAAAATGAAACCACAAGCATGCAGATGTGTAACGGCCAACCCCTTACCCAGCTGGCAGCTACACTACTAAGACCTGTGGCCTGGATGAATTACTGAGGCTAAGCTACATATACCAAGTCGTACCTCTAACAAATAATGTTTTTTTCCCTCAATCTTCGGTTTAAACACAAGCACACAAAAGCAGACATGTAAAATAGGTGTATAAATATATTAAATGAAACACAATAACAAAAAATGCAAATTCCACATGTAGAAAATATATATATAGATATGTACAGTGCTCAGCATAAATGAGTACACCCCCTTTAAAAAGTACGAATTTAATCAGTAGCCCAATGAACAAAAGAACAATTTCCAAAATTTTCACAAGGCTGAGGTTTATTGAACACTTGTTTAACTCCATAACATGAAATTAAGGTTAATAATATAACTTAGATCACAAAATCTTCAGTTTTACTCAAATTGGTTGAAGCAAAAATGAATACACCCCGCAACAAAAACTACTACATCTAGTATTTTGTATGACCACCGTGATTTTTAAGGACAGCACCAAGTCTTCTAGGCGTGGAATGAACAAGTTGGCGACATCCATCTTTTTCCATTCTTCAAGAATAACCTCTTTTAGAGCCTGGATGCTGGATGGAGAGTGATGCTCAACTTGTCGCTTCAGAATTCCCCACAGGGGTTCAGATCAGGAGACATACTTGGCCATTCAATCACCTTCACCCTGTTCTTCTTCAGAAATGCAACAGTAGCTTTAGATGTGTGTTTTGTGTCATTGTCGTGTTGGAAAAGTGCACGACGACCAAGTGCACGAAGTGATGGCAGCATCTTCTCTTTCAGTATAGAGCAGTACATTGTTGAGTTCATGATACCATCAATAAAAAGCAGCTCCCCAACACCAGCAGCACTCATGCAGCCCCACATAAGGACACTGCCACCTCCATGTTTCACTGTAGGCACCATGCATTTTTCTTTGAAATCCTCACCTTTACGACGCTGTACAGTTTTGAAACCATTAGTTCCAAAAACAGTACCATACCATACCATATTTATTTGATAAGCGCTTAAAAACACAGCATTACAACTGACCGACGCGCTGTACAGTTACAACAAGCAGGACTAAAAGCAAAATATTAAAAACAAACATTAAGAGAGAATTAAAACAGAGATACTAAAAACAGGTCAGGGGACCAAATAAAATAGAGAAAATAGCAAAAGGCAAATGGAAAATGAAACAGGTTAAGAATTAAAAGCCAATGTGAAGAAGTGCGTTTTTAGGCGAGATTTAAATGTGGCGACTGAAGCGGCTTGCCTAACCACTAAGGGCAGGGAGTTCCAGAGCCCCCGGGTGCACAGACGGAGAAAGCCCTTCATTAAAACGTGCCTTGGGAACGGTTAGGGTTAGGATCTGCAGATCTAAGAACACGAGGGGGATTGTGACAATCAATCAATCAATCAATCAACATTTATTTATATAGCACATTTTCATACAAAAAAATGTAGCTCAAAGTGCTTTACAAAATGAATAGAAAAATAGAAGACACAATAAAAAATAAACATAAGTCAACATTAATTAACATAGAATAAGTAAGGTCCGATGGCCAGGGTGGACAGAAAAAACAAAAAAAAAAAAACTCCAAAGGCTGGAGAAAAAAATAAAATCTGTAGGGGTTCCAGACCACGAGACCGCCCAGTCCCCTCTGGGCAATCTACCTAACATAAATCAAACAGTCCTCTTTGTATTTAGGGTTTTCATGGAAGGACCTGATGATGATGGTCACGTAGACTTCTGGCTTTCAGTCCATCACTGTTGGTGCATCATGATGCTTTGAGTAGGTGGTGGTGGCGCAGGCCGCCACCACAAAGAAACCGGAAAAAGAAACAGAAGAAAGAGTAGGGGTCAGTATGGATTTTGGAGCCACTATGAATAATTATTATGATGAATTGAACATATAGAGTATCAGGATTAAGTTAAATTAAATTAAATTGAAGTTATAAAAAGGCCATGTTAAAGTAATGTGTTTTCAGCAGTTGTTTTAAAGTGCTCTACTGTATCAGCCTGGCGAATTCCTATCGGCAGGCTATTCCAGATTTTAGGTGCATAGCAGCAGAAGGCTGCCTCACCACTTCTTTTAAGTTTAGCTTTTGGAATTATAAGGAGACACTCATTTGAAGATCTAAGGTTACGATTTGGAATATAAGGTGTCAGACATTCCGATATATAAGATGGAGCAGATTATTTAAGGCTTTATAAACCATAAGCAGTATTTTAAAGTCAATCCTGAATGACACAAGCAAACCAGTGTAGTGACATCAAAACTGGAGAAATGTGTTCGGATTTTCTTTTCCCAGTTAGGATTCTAGCAGCTGCATTCTGCACTCGTTGCAAGTGATTTATGTCTTTTTTGGGTAGTCCTGAGAGGAGTGTATTACAGTAATCTAGTCGACTGAAAACAAAAGCGTGAATTAATTTCTCAGCATCTTTCAATGATATAAGAGGTATAACTTTTGCTATGCTTCTTAAGTGAAAAAATGCTGTCCTAGTGGTCTGATGAATATGCGATTTAAAATTCAGATTACAGTCAACAGTTACCCCTAAATTTTTTACTTCCGTCTTAACTTTCAATCCTAGTGCATTAAGTTTATTTCTGATAACCTCGCTGAATCCATTATTGCCAATTACCAAAATTTCAGTTTTCTCTTTATTTAGTTTGAGAAAATTACTATTCATCCATTCAGAAATACCAGTAAGACATTGTGTTAGTGAATTGAGAGAGTCGGAGTCATCAGGTGCTATTGATAAGTACAGCTGTGTGTCATCAGCATAGCAGTGGTAGCTCACGTTGTGCTCTGAGATAATCTGACCTAACAGAAGCATGTAGATTGAGAAGAGCAGCGGACCCAGGATAGAGCCTTGTGGAACACCATATCGGATATCATGTGTCTTTGAGATTTGATTACCACAACTCACAAAGAATTTTCTCCCTGCCAGGTAGGATTCAAACCAATTTAAGACCCTGCCAGAGAGGCCCACCCATTGACTAAGGCGATTTCTAAGAATATTGTGATCAATGGTGTCAAATGCGCACTCAGATCTAAGAGGATGAGAACAGATAAATGGCCTCTGTCTGCATTCACTCGCAAATCATTTACTACTTTAACGAGTGCAGTTTCTGTGCTGTGATTTGTTCTGAAGCCTGACTGAAATTTATCAAGAATAGCAGGTTTATTGAGGTGGTCATTTAACTGCATAATGGCTGCCTTCTCTAGAATTTTACTTAAGAGAGGCAGGTTAGAAATGGGTCTAAAATTTTCAAAGGCAGAGGGGTCAAGATTATGTTTCTTAAGAAGGGGTTTAACTACAGCAGTCTTAAGACAGTCTGGAAAGACCCCGTATCTAATGACGAATTAACTATGTCCAGAATATTGTCAATTAGAACGCCTGATATTTCTTTGAAAAACCTGGTTGGTACTGGGTCAAGGACGCAGGTGGAGGGTTTCAGTTGAGAGATTATACTATGTAATTCAGGTAAATCTATCCTGGTGAAAGCATTTAATTTGTTTATAATGGAGTACCGGGGCTTTGGAGGTTCTGCAGTGTTGGGGAGATATACTATGTTATCTCTAATATCATTAATTTTTTGAGTGAAAAATACAGCAATGTATTAAGTTAAAGTGAAGTTATAAGAAGGCCATGTTAAAGTATTGTGTTTTCAGCAGTGTTTTAAACTGCTCTACTGTATCAGCCTGGTGAATTCCTATTGGCAGGCTATTCCAGATTTTAGGTGCATAGCAGCAGAAGGCCGACTCACCACTTCTTTTAAGTTTAGCTTTTGGAATTCTAAGGAGACACTCATTTGAAGATCTAAGGTTACGATTTGGAATATAAGGTGTCATGCATTCCGATATATAAGATGGAGCGAGATTATTTAAGGCTTTATAAACCATAAGCAGAATTTAAAATCAATCCTGAATGACACAAGCAAACCAGTGTAGTGACATCAAAACTGGAGAAATGTGTTCGGATTTTCTTTTCCCAGTTAGGATTCTAGCAGCTGCATTCTGCACTCGTTGCAAGTGATTTATGTCTTTTTTGGGTAGTCCTGAGAGGAGTGCGTTACAGTAATCTAGTCTACTGAAAACAAAATGGAGCAAGACACTCAAATAGGCGGGGGCTAGACCGTTTAATGCCTTATAGGTTAGGAGGAGAATCTTAAAATCGATTCTGAATCTAACCGGCAGCCAGTGTAGGGTTTTTAAAATCGGTGAAATGTGTTGGATTCTGCTACTTCCAGTTAGAAGCCTTGCAGCCGCATTTTGAGCCAGTTGGAGTCTAGAAAGTGTGGCTTTACTGATACCAAAATACAGGAATTAGAGTAGTCAAGCCGGGACGTAATGAATGCATGGATTACTGATTCCAGGAGGTGGTTAGACAGAATAGGCTTGAGTTTGGCGATTCGCCCGAGATGGAAAAAGCAGGATTTTACTGTGCTATTGACTTGAGCATCCATTTTCAGGAACGTATCCATTTTGATTCCATGATTGGAGACAGACGAAGTTACTGGAATGGGAAGAGAGTCGAGGCCAAGGGGTGGAACCTGTTTGCAGTCGGGACTAAAAACAATGACCTCGGTTTTTGAATCGTTCAGGTGAAGGAAGTTTACAGCCAGCCAGTCCTTAATGTCAGATAGGCAGTCGAGGAGAGGTTTGGTGGAGTCAGTTGGCTTGAGGGAGAAATACATTTGGCAGTCGTCAGCATATAGGTGATATGAAATTGCATGTTTTCTAAAAATTGCACCTAAAGGCAGGATGTAGATTGAAAAAAGTAGTGGCCCTAAAATGGAACCCTGGGGACCCACATGGGAGTGGGACTGATTCAGATGAAAAATCGTCTAGCATGACTCTGAGAGTCCTGTTGCAGAAATATGACCTGAACCAGTCGAGGGCTTAGCCAGATACACCAGCCCAGGATTCGAGTCGGGAGATCATGATGTCGTGGTCGATTGTGTTGAAAGCAGCAGATAAGTCGAGAAGAACCATAACCACGTGGAGTCCTGAGTCCAATGCCAAAAGGACATCATTTAGGACACGTAAATGTGTGGGGCCTAAAGCCTGACTGAAAAAGATCCATTACCTGATGGTCCTGTAGGTGATGAGTTAATTGCTCATAAACTACTTTTTCTAGTATTTTTCACAAGAAAGGTAGTTTGGAGATTGGACGAAGATTGGAAAGAACGGCAGGGTCAAGATCAGGTTTTTTCACAATTGGATGTACAACTGCGTGTTTGAAAGGCACGAGGAACTATAGCCGAGGATAGACTACTAGTTATGATCGAATTGAATCACAGGAAACACATCTTTCAGCAGTCTGGATGGCACCACATCGTCCAGAGAGCCCGAAGGCTTCGTTGAGGCGACGATTTTTTCCAGATGGGGGAGCGAAATGGGTTCAAAGCTGGTGAGGGAACCATGCGCAGGAGCGGCTAAATCAACAGAGCCAGGAGAAGAAATGGAGATCTGGGATCTAATGTTCGTGACCTTATCCAGAAAAAACGCGAGGATCTGATTGCAAAGAGCAGTGGAGGCAGAAGAGAAAACAGTTACGGCTGGAGAGAGGACAGCATTTAGTGTTTTATATAAGACACGTTGATTGCCAGAGTTTTTTGAGATGATGTCAGCGAAAAAACGGTTCCTTGCACCTCTAAATGCTCTCTGGTATTGGGACCACGCGTCTCTCATGCAGTCGAAGGTAACAGTGAGACCATCTTTCCTCCATTTACGTTCTAGCCGAAAAGTGATCTTTGTCTCATCACTCCAGAGTATAGAGTCCCAGCATGGGCCCTAGCAAATTCTAGGTGTGCTTTTTTGTGCATGGGCTTTAGGAGAGGCTTCCTTCGTGGACGATACCCATGCATGCCATTCCTCTGCAGTGTGCACTGTATGGGGTCACGGGAAACGGTCACTCCAGCTTGGCTTTCTACTGCTTTAGCTAACTGCAGTGAACTTGCGTGGCAATTTTCTACAACCCTTCTCATCAGAAGATGTTGACTTCCGTGGACGGCCTCTGCAAGATGGTTGCACTTCCATCTTTCTTAAATTGTTGGATCACTTTTGCTACAGTGTTTCGACTGATATGTAAAGCTTTGCTGATCTTCTTGTAGCCCTCACCTTTTTTGTGTAAAGTAATGATTTCCTTTCTCAGATTTTTTGACATTTCTCTTCCATGTGGAGCCATTGCTGACAGCATGAAATGGGAAGGACTTTTCTTTGTTAAGTAATGCCCTGTCTGCTGGACACCTCTTAAATGAATCATTAGACTCACCTGTGGTTGAATGCCTGGTCATTAGAATTTTGTAGTCTTAAGTGTGGCTCTTCTCCTAAGACTATAATTGGGGTGTACTCATTGTTGCAACATGGGCTTGAATGAATTTGTTAGGAAAATCACTTTTTTGTGTGTGCAAATTAACAAATCTTGTTTGCAATCAATGGCCCACATTTGTGGGAGTATTTTGTAGTACAGTATCTCATAGAAAATGTTGATACTGAAAGGAAACTAAAGGTTTTCTGTCGAATGTAGTGGGGTGTACTCATTTGTGCTGAGCACTGTATATCCCTCCACCAAAGCAGCAACGTGAAAACACCATATATACAATAACAAACCCTTCCCTTGCCCCAGTAACGTATAACAAACACAAATAACAACAATGAATGACTACTGAAATGACAATGATCGTGAACTTGAGTCCGGGTATATTACTGTCCTGAATACGGATGACTGATCAACAAAGAATGGATGCGTTTGAATCTCCTGGAAAAAGATGGATGTGGAGTGGTGGCTCTGAGGCTAGGGTGCTGCACTGCCAATCGGTAGGTTGCCAGTTCAAATCCCGTAAATGCCAAAAGGGACTCTGCTCTGTTGGGCCCTTGAGCAAGGCCCTTAACCTGCAATTGCCGAGCGCTTTGAATAGTGAGAAAAGCGCTATCTACAGTGATGTGAAAAACTATTTGCCCCCTTCCTGATTTCTTATTCTTTTGCATGTTTGTCACACAAAATGTTTCTGATCATCAAACACATTTAACCATTAGTCAAATATAACACAAGTAAACACAAAATGCAGTTTTTAAATGATGGTTTTATTATTTAGGGAGAAAAAAAATCCAAACCTACATGGCCCTGTGTGAAAAAGTAATTGCCCCCTTGTTCAAAAATCACCTAACTGTGGTGTATCACACCTGAGTTCAATTTCTGTAGCCACCCCCAGGCCTGATTACTGCCACACCTGTTTCAATCAAGAAATCACTTCAATAGGAGCTGCCTGACACAGAGAAGTAGACCAAAAGCACCTCAAAAGCTAGACATCATGCCAAGATCCAAAGAAATTCAGGAACAAATGAGAACAGAACTAATTGAGATCTATCAGTCTGGTAAAGGTTATAAAGCCATTTCTAAAGCTTTGGGACTCCAGCGAACCACAGTGAGAGCCATTATCCACAAATGGCAAAAACATGGAACAGTGGTAAACCTTCCCAGGAGTGGCCGGCCGACCAAATTTACCCCAAGCGCAGAGGCGACTTATCCGAGAGGTCACAAAAGACCCCAGGACAACGTCTAAAGAACTGCAGGCCTCACTTGCCTCAATTAAGGTCAGTGTTCACGACTCCACCATAAGAAAGAGACTGGGCAAAAACGGCCTGCATGGCAGATTTCCAAGACGCAAACCACTGTTAAGCAAAAGAACATTAGGGCTCGTCTCAATTTTGCTAAGAAACATCTCAATGACTGCCAAGACTTTTGGGAAAATACCTTGTGGACTGATGAGACAAAAGTTGAACTTTTGGAAGGCAAATGTCCCGTTACATCTGGTGTAAAATGAACAGAGCATTTCAGAAAAAGAACATCATACCAACAGTAAAATATGGTGGTGGTAGTGTGATGGTCTGGGGTTGTTTTGCTGCTTCAGGACCTGGAAGGCTTGCTGTGATAGATGGAACCATGAATTGTACTGTCTACCAAAAAATTCTGAAGGAGAATGTCCAGCCATCTGTTCGTCAACTCAAGCTAAAGCGATCTTGGGTGCTTCAACAGGACAATGACCCAAAACACACCAGCAAATCCACCTCTGAATGGCTGAAGAAAAACAATATGAAGACTTTGGAGTGGCCTAGTCAAAGTCCTGACCTGAATCCAATTGAGATGCTATGGCATGACCTTAAAAAGGCGGTTCATGCTAGAAAACCATCAAATAAAGCTGAATTACAACAATTCTGCAAAGATGAGTGGGCCAAAATTCCTCCAGGGCGCTGTAAAAGACTCATTGCAAGTTATCGCAAACGCTTGATTGCAGTTATTGCTGCTAAGGGTGGCCCAACCAGTTATTAGGTTCGAGGTGCAATTACTTTTTCACACAGGGCCATGTAGGTTTGGATTTTTTTTTTCTCCCTAAATAATAAAAACCATCATTTAAAAACTGCATTTTGTGTTTACTTGTGTTATATTTGACTAATGGTTAAATGTGTTTGATGATCAGAAACATTTTGTGTGACAAACATGCAAAAGAATAAGAAATCAGGAAGGGGGCAAATAGTTTTTCATACCACTGTAAATGCAAATAATAATTATTATTATTATTAAAAATGGAACAATCTCACTGTGTTTCCTCGGTGTATGGTGGATAATGAAGTCCAACCCCGGGGTTTCTGGCGATGATTGAGCTGAAGTGAATCCGGCAGAATGAGAAACAAACAGGCTACAAGGCGCGATGTGAAAAATAGCAAGAAATGACGGTCCGTTGTTGTTAAATGAAATCTCCGTCTTTTTCCTTCCTTCCTCTCTCTCCCTTCTTTTTTCCCTCCTGATCGTTTAAATAGTAAAGAGCCGGATGTACTGTAAGTGAATGTGAACAGGTGCTTTCCATCCCGGGGCTGCGGTCTCTCTCCCTCATCCGTCCCCTCTGCACTTACGGGGACGACATTCACTGACGTACACATAACGAACTGTAAACGGGACGATGGAAACAACACGCACTCAGCACACACATCGAAGACATTATTACTGCGTAGCCCTGCTACAGATGTAATCTCCAATGAAGAAATTGTGAAGATCCTGAGTGAGTCACTTTTCTTGCCAGAGTTCGGAGTGTAGAGTAATTGTTTTCAAACGTAGTTTAGGATTTGACGTTTTACATTGAGAAGCCCCTCGATTATTAACACAAGGGTGCAAGTGGGCTCTCTGCAACTGAGCAAAGTTCAGCAGTCTACTTTGCCCCCAATGATTCTTTCTTTGTTGAAATATGAGAACCATTGTAGTGGGCATCAGTGGTGTCACTAGGGTTGGTGTCAAGCCAACACTGGATTAAGACCCCCACAAGCCCCCGGGTGACTTGATTTACAGAGCTCCTTCACAGAGAGTTGATCATATTTTAAACGATGCAGCATGTGGGCACCCTGCTGTTTAATGCGGCACATTAATTCCACTTTTAATGGCACGTAGACATTCGATCATCGCACAAGAGTTTTGTCACCCTGCCTCTAAGATGGTGTCACCCTGGTGCGATTTGAACCCCCTATGATGCCCACTGGTGGACAATTTTTTTTTAAATGCTACATACTGTCTCCTATAAATCCTCTCAAATTAATAGGCGGTTCTTTCCATTAATGGCAACTGCAAATGTCCATCTCTAAGAAATACGACGCTCGAGTGTCAAGATGGCCAACCTCTGCTGGCACAATGAAGCCCAGTCATTTTTTAAAGTTTGCACATTTAAAGGCTCTGAAAAGCGGAGCCTCTCTTCAAAACACGCCGAGAAGAAGAAAGCGCCATGTGTTTAAAGAAAAGTTCAAGACGATGCCATAATTACAAACAGTTCTTCGACGTTATCAGCAGCAGTTCAGGGGTTTTTGATATTGGATGGCTGGAGCGCCAGCTGCTCCACTTCACTTTAAATAGTCTGCTGCCATCTTGTGGGATCCTGAAAGGCCTGAAACCCACCGGGCCTGCAGATTTTCAAATCCACTGCCCCTCCACCCAAAGCCAGCGTGGCAGCCAAAAAATAAACTCTTTCTAGATTTTCAAATCATTTTTCTACCTTAGAAAATATCACGAGATCGGCATTGTAACAAAGGTGTGGAGACCACCACTGAGCCACCATTGAGCGAGCCTCCGTAATCGCAGTCATAAATGAGCCACAGACCACAGAGCTTACTGTGCTGCAATCGGAGGGCACACACAGCCACTGGGATGTCTAATTGAAGGGCAGCTTTATAACTGGGACAACTGCTGGCAGAAACACAAGGCCACTCCTCCTCCTCCTCCTCCTCCTCTCCTTAACTACTCCTATTAATGCTAGGACTTCTTTTCCATGATACATTTGTTGCTCCTTCTCCTGCTACTCGTTCAATTAATCATTCCCTGCATACTACTATGATTAATACTTCTACTACTACTACTATTACTACCACTGCTAGTGTTTCTATTGCTGCTAATACTATTACTAGAACTACTACTCCTTTCTACTACTACTCTACTCCTTCTCCTCTTTCTTTTTTTCTACTCCTAACAGTTTACTACTAAAAACTAGTACAACTAGCATTCCCACTACTACTACTTCTACTCTTTGGGTTACTCTATTAATGTTACTCTTACTCTACTACTACTCCTATTCTATTACTTCTATATCTACCATATCTACTACTACACCTCATAATACACTATTTTTATTACTGCAGCAGCTAGTGCTACGACTACTACGGTTCCTACTACTACTACCTCTACTCCTATTGCACTTTTATTGATACAGCTACCACTATGTATTTTCCTACTGTTACTACACCTGCTGTGCTAATACTATTAATGCTTCCAGTATTATAAATACTATTAATATCCCTATTTCATCTCATCATCCTAATTTACTGCTACAACTAGAACAACTAGTACTACTACTGCTCCTCTTCCTCTTACTCAATTGCTGTTTCTCTTACTCTATTACTACTACTCTATTACTACAACTTCCACATACTACTGCTTCTACTAATAATAATAAATGTACTCTTTAACATACTGCAACTACAGGGTGCTGTAGGGTTAGTGCTGCTGTCTCACAGTAAGGAGACCAGGGCTCGTATCCCCGGTCTTCCTTGGTGAAGTATGCATGTTTCCCCGTGACTGCATGGGTATCCTCTGTGTGCTCTGGTTTCCTATCACAGTCCAAAGAAATACAGGTTGGGAAGACTGGCAGTGCTAAATGGGCCTGTGTGTGTGTGTGAGTGAGTGAGACAGAGTGTTTACCTTTCAATAGACTGTGCCCTATGTAGGGGTTGTTCCTGCCTTGTGCTCTGTGCTTGCTGGGATTGGCTCCAGGCCCCCAAGGCCCTACTCAGAATTAAGTAGGCTTAGAAGATGGTATGGTACAGTGATAGATAATAAAGGCACTATATTATAGATAGATAGATAGATAGATAGATAGATAGATATGAAAGGCACTATATGATAGATAGATAGATAGATAGATAGATATGAAAGGCACTATATAATGATAGATAGATAGATAGATAGATAGATGTGAAAGACACTATATAATGATAGATAGATAGATAGAAAGATAGATAGATATATAGATAGATAGATGTGAAAGGCACTATATAATAATAGATAGATAGATGTGAAAGACACTATATAATAATAGATAGATAGATAGATAGACTCCATGACTTTGATCCCACCGAGCTGCCACCATCATCCACTGGACTGTCTTAAAGTCAAACTTTTTCAGCAGCTTCAAGCCGTCAGTAAGCCTGAAGTGCGCCTCCCGTTGTGCAGGGCTAATAAAATCAAAAGAAAAGCAAGCAGGAGGAGGACAGATGGCTGCAGATGAAATGAAGCAGGGAATTGGGAGACGCCGAGAGGTGCATCCAGAAATAAATGGGTACAGAGCCTTAAAGAAACGGCAGTGCTTTACACAGGAGATGTGCAGTGCATCTGTTCAACAGATTTTATACACACTGGAATGTTATAAACATTGATGCCAGACGCCATCCATGCATCCCAAAGTGCCATCACGTCCGTGTTTATATCCCTGAAAATGAAATAAATGATTTCACCAGCTATTTAAATATTTAGAAATATATGACACCAATATTTTTGGTTTTCCGGTGGTCCATGTTTGGGTTTCTCATTATACAAAATGTCTTTTAATTTTAGGAACATAATTAAACAGTGATGAAGTCATGTATATGTGTAGGTAATATATTGTCAGTGGTTTGTCTCACATATTCTGGGTATTTCAGGAATTTGCCAAGTAAAAGCCGGGTGAAGGGCGCGAGTAAACAAAGGCAAGAGGTTTAACATGGGAAAGTGAAATGAATTCTGGGTAAATTATTCACTCAGTGTGTTTGCACTGGTCCATCCATTCATTTCAAAATCCACATTTCCAGGTAAGAGTCAAAAGGGAGCTGCTAAGTATACTACTGGGCATGACGTGGGAAAAAAGCTCCCAGAATGTCACCAGAAACTTCCATAAGCGCTGTGGACTTTACAAGACAAGTGAACCAGTTAGAAGACATTTAAGTAGTGACTTATAAAATATATGAACAATTCAACAGCTTCTTAAAAAAGAGCAGACATTCGTTTTGCAGGGGTTTTATGTCTGAGACATGTCTAAATAGACACTGATAGATAGATAGATAGATAGATAGTTAGATAGTGTGGAGCCGACCCGGACACAGACAGGCGGACATGTTGTTAAAATACAACCACACGTTTATTTTACAATTATTATTTACAATAATGGTCACTCAGACCCAGTCAAATGTGCACAATACCCCAACAATCTCAGTCCTGGTCCTTCTTCTCGGGCCACCTCCACTCTCCTCTCTTGCTTCGTCCTTCCTCCTCCCGACTCCAGCTCCGAATGAATGGAGACGGCCCCTTTTATATGGTTCCCGGATGAGCACCAGGTGTTCCCGGCATTCCTCCTCTGGCCACGCCCCAGCGTGGCGGAAGTGCCGGCTGTCCTCCCGGCAGCTCTCCGGGCGCCATCCTAAATCTTCCCCCCAGCACTTCCTGGTGTGGCGGAAGTGCTGGGGTAACAGGTCCCCAAGGCATTAGGGCGCCTCCTGGCGGTGACCACGGGCCCCTACAGGGTGGAGCTTCCATGCCCTGTACCCGTGGCCCCCAGAGCAACCAGGAAGGCGGCCCCCACGTGATCCAGGGTGGGCTCTGACCCTCTTCCGGTCCCTCACGGTGTCCCGGCCGGGTCGTTGCCTCTGGCATCCCTGACAATAGATAGATAGATAGATAGATAGTGTCACAGACAGCCCGGGCCCTTACCTGGCCAGGACGTTTCTTCCTTGTTGGTCCGGGAAACATGCATTAACAGAGCATTACCTCCCCCAGAATGCTAGATGACAGCCCCCATGGGTGGCAGTGGTGCTTCGGACTCCCGCAGGGCTTCATGGGAGATGGAGTTGGATAGAGCCCTTTTGGGATTCAGAGGTGCTACCAGGGCGTGTTGTAGCTGTTCCTGAGTCCATGTGGACGGTTCTTCCTCAACACACAGAAGTGCAGCCGGACGTTGGGTAACAAGCACCTGGAGCACTTCCGGGTGACTTATATAAGGGGTCAACAGAGACCACTCGGTGAGCCAGAGTCAGGAGGAGGGAGACAAAGCTTGCCAAGGAGGAGTGGAGAAGAAAAAAGAAGTGTCTCCCATGTCTGCCCGTGTCAGTTTGGGTGACTGGCACGCCCCCTAGTGGTTTTGTCACAATAATTATACAGTTATTTTAGTATAGTCGCCATTACAGATGTGTGCTAGTTTACTGGGAGTGGTCTTTTTAAGCAGACCCTTTTTGCCTCACTTTATGTTTTACTATCATTAATTTGCTTCTTTCGTTTTTTATAAATTTTCATATCTTTATTTTAAAGATTCTGCTTTAGCTTTGTTTTTTTTTTCCTGGAACGGCATCTTTGAAATATTTTGGAAGATTTAAGTTAGAGGCCAAAGCATATCTGTGAAATTCGGGTTCAGGTTCTCTGGAGTGAGGCCTATTTCTGGACAGGCTATGGAAGGCTTTGGCATGGTTTAGGGGTCTTTTAGGAGACCACTCTTCCTTTTTACTATTTGGAATGGGCTTATTTCATGACAGGATGACAGGATGGATGGATTGATTGGGACAGGCTTCTAGTCCACACAGAGAATAGCACCCGAGCTGAGCTACTACCCAGGACTTGCCATCGGTATTTTATATTTTCATTCCCTCGGATTGTTATTTTTGTTTTTTGTCTGCTTTGTAATTAGCAGATGCCCAGGTGACTTCCTCAACCTTCCCAATTTCTAATACACAATGCTATGCTGTAGGGTTTGAAATTCATATTTCCCAAACTTTCCTCATATGAGATTTTTTGTGAATACTTCTTGTCTTTCTAGGCGACTCTCAGCATGCCTCTTATGTCTTTCCTCAGCATCCTCTTGTTGTCCTACATCTCTTGATCGCATTTGACTGAGCAATCGAAATGAAACTGACCTATCAGACCAAAGCCAAACTGACCAATCAGATGAAGGAACTGATCACACAAACACACACACACACAGTAGTATTTTATCATATAGTAGATTTGTACGTATTGTGATCTTATGTTCTTATGTTTTATAGTCCTTGTGTTATGAGATGTTGTAATGTGGTGAGGTGCCCCTCAGGTTCAGCCTTAAAGTCATCTCTCTGGATGTTTTCCTGCCGTCCACTTCTGGTTTCTTCAATCAGCATAACAGCAGGCTGAAGAGCAACCAAAATCTGTAACATACTTTTCTCCTGTCTTAAAAGGACAATAACAATTGTGATGGACACACAGGTGTCAGAAAGCCCAAACCCCGACATGAAAACAGAATCATAGTCCTGGGTTCAAATAAAGGTTGTTTATTAACCAAAAAACACCTCAAATATGGTACAAAAAGCATAATCCACAGGTTTTCCTCTCCTCCTAATAACTCTATTCTTACCGCACTGCCCTCCTCCAGTCAAGTGTTGCCTCTCTACCTCCCAGCTCCGACTCGCCTGAATAAGGAAGTCCGGTCCCTTTTATTACAAACCCTGGAGTACCTGCAGTGCCAGTGCAGTGCAGTGTCTCCCTACAGCGCCCTCTCATGGCACCCACTGACCCCAGCAGGGCTGCTCTGCCAGACTACATATCCCAGCATGCCCTGCTGGTTCCTTACTGTTGCACCGAACTCTGGGGCTGCTGCCATCTAGTGTGTTGGGGAAATAAAAAACCTCCATCCACATCTTCTCTTTTTAATGGGCTGTCCGTCAACCCTTTCTGGTCCTTTCTTCCCGGTCTGCTCCTTTTCCTGGCCGGGATGCCCATCCAGCCCATGTGGCATCTACACAACGAACACAGAGCGGAACATTTACTTGGTAACGCGTTAATGACCCCATCACTTCTTCTCAAGAAAATATGCAACTTCTCATTAAACTGAGAGCCCCAGTCCTCCCAAGGCCAACGGTCAGATAATGAGCTCTTCTCAATTTCAGTCAATTGCGGAATATTTAAGATGAAATTAAAAGACATTCTTTTTTTTTTATATATATATATCATGTGTCATTAAGTCCCATGAATCACAATGGCGGGACCGCATTAGCATATGTAACAAAAGTTTAGAAATCAAACCTTTCCTCTGCTTGTAAGTGACTGTAGAATTCTATTAAAGTAACATTTATAAAAATAAGCATCCAAAAAAAAAAGTGAGCTCCACGCTGAGAATAATTAAAATCTTTGTACGCGTCCATAAAATATATACCTCATCCTACAGCCCTATATGACCTGCGTTGTGAAGGAGGGTCGGTTATGTCAGTTCAGCCATGTGGCGCAGTTACCTGAGGGCGATTATCATTGTTGAGGACGCGAGTGACTGGACCAGGTCAAGGGGACGCCCACATGACACCTGGCTGTGCCAGATAGAGGGTCATTTCTGGTGGGTGGAATGGACCACGTGTCTGCCTGAGGGGGTTGCCAGGCATGACCTGAGATGATGACTGAACTCCTTCAGTACTGTGTCTCATTGGAGAATCCTTGGGTACCGCTGGTTTGGCTTTGTGTTACTCATGGAGTCCTGAATGAGGTACATGGCCTGCACTGTGAGGGAGAATCAGTTACGGCACTATGGCCATGTGATGTGATTCCCAGAGGGTGATCCGGCTCTCAGGACCCTCATTGTGGAGGACCCGATGGCTGGACCAGGCCAAGGGGACGCCCACGTGACACCTGGCTGTGGCAGATAGAGGGTCATTTCTGGAGAGTGGTCTGAACTGCATGTTTGCCTGGATGGGTTGCCAACCAGGATCACGATCTGTTTCATCATGTGGTGAGTATGGCAATGTGCTATACCAGTGCAAGCTCCCCAACCTGAACTATAACCCTATGGGAATTTTCAAAATTAGAGAAATGGAGCTGATAAGTGAAAGAGTCTCTGTCCATTACTGAACATGTCTCACACATTTGAGGGCCACAACAGATAGACAGATAGAAAGATAGATAGATAGATAGATATGAAAGGCACTATATGATAGATAGATAGATAGATAGATATGAAAGGCACTATATGATAGATAGATAGATAGATAGATATGAAAGGCACTATATGATAGATAGATAGATAGATAGATAGATAGATAGATAGATAGATAGATAGATAGATAGACATGAAAGGCACTATAAACAATAGACTTACAGATACTATAAGACCCCGTGTATAATAGATAGTAGGCAGTATATTCAATATATTAATGCCAAGTGTGCTACCCATCTAAGACGGGTTGAAATCAAAGTAATCAATATAGATAGATTGGCTCAGTATGATAGAGTTATATTATTTATAATATTTATTTATGTATACTATAGTTGTATATAGTATAATAATACTAATAATAATATAGTTTTGTGTACAAAGCCCAGTGACATTATTACTTGAATGGCACCACTTTCCAAATCCCTGGTAAAAGATGATAAAAAATGCTGTAACGATACGGCGGCCCCCAGCCCTGATACCCCTGGCTCACCTGGTCCTTCACCGGTTTGACGTGGATGAAGCGCAGTGAAGCCTCTAACATAAAACACACTTCAGCAATAACCCGCTTCATAAGCGACCCCAACATCACCGGGATATGATTTCAGTGTTTGAAGATGTCATTTTTTAATGGTTGGTTATTGCTGTGTGTTTAACGAGGTTGCGGTCATTTGCTTATTAATTGCCTCATTATAATTAAAGCTAGTAAAGCAACTAACTGAACTGTGTAGCCACTCAGGACGTGAGGAGTAAGGCAAACATGACTCAGTATATTTCATGGGGTTCAAAAGGCTGCAGAATAAGTGACACGAGTCCCATTCAAATTACATCCTGGTTACCTTGTACTGCGGATTACGTGGTCTTTTCTGCATATCGTTTTGTGGTTTAATGGAGGGATTGTGGCCCCCTAGTGGCTAACATATAAAACACAAGGATGTCATTCAGTACAGTGCTCGCCTCTGCTCCCTGAAGTTGAACTGGTATGACCCTTCAGTTTCCAAACCTGCTTTATCTAATTTAGGATTGAGCTGACCAGAGACTACAGAATATGGAAGGACCACAGACATGGCACCAGTCCTCCACTTGGCACACTGGCACCCACACCTAGTCAGACACAACAGCCAACTACCCAAACTTTTCTTAAGGGGTTAATGTGGTAGGGAGGAAAAATTGACAAGGAAAGCATGTCATGTCAGCACAGACACTGAGCAGGCGATTTGAATTTGGTCTCCTGATGCTGAAGCAGCTGTTGCAAGCAGCTGTCCACGCTGTAATTCTGTTAATAGCCCGTAGTAAACAATAATTAAATGGATGTTATGCATGTCATTTTCACAACAGTTTTAATACTCAAACAGGTATTCCTATTTCATCCGGCCTCTGTACTCATTTAGCACTAGTGCAGTGTTGCTGAACGGCGATTCCTACACAACGATCAGCAAATTCTTCACCCACGGGGAGAAAATTCTTTCAGCTTAATTGACCGATGACAAAAGGGACCGATAAACCGAAGCAGAATTGTCTCTGAGGTAGAGCCGGAATGAACGTACAACCAGAGGACGTGGCGTCAATGTGACATTGAAGACTGAGTGGGCTGCCTGGAGCGGCGTTACTGCTGTGTCCTGTTGGTTTCGAGGGGTGAAGGCGTTTGGACTTTAAACCACACAGCTCCCATCTGAGTGATCCTCAGCAAGTCACTTAACCGGGCTGCATTTATGGAAACAATTGGGATGGATCTTGATATTTTAGATCAGCGGGGACGATCAGTCAATAAGGAAAATTAAATTGAAGTCTCCTGGCTTCTCCATTTGAGGAGCATGTCCAAACCCCGCTAGTGGCCAAAGGCCGAAGAGTGACTTTGACTTACTTACTTAAGTCACAAGCTGTCATTAGTGTCACTTGAAACCCACCTGTCTGGTGTGAAACAGACAGACACAGACTCCAGATGTCCCAAAAACATGCACTGTTTATTAGAACAGTTGCGCACACACTATACCACCACAAATCACAAGGCTCAGTTCAGTCCTCTTTTCTTTTCAGCCGCCTCCACTCCTCTATCGCAAGCTCCGTCTTCTCCCTCCCGACTCCGGCTCCCCAAATGAAGTGAGGCAGCCCCTTTTATGGCACACCCCAATTTGCTCCAGATGCTCCCTGATGATCTTCCGACAGCACTTCCTGGTGTGGTGGAAGTGCTGCAGTCCATAATCGGGAAATATCCAGGCGCCCCTCACAGGGTTGAACTTCTCAGCTTTGTACCCATAGCCCGGATGCTATCCAGGGTTGCTGCCCTCTTGCGCACCAGGGACGATATGGCCCCTCTGCCGGTCCTTCCCTTCTCAAGGTGTCCCGGGGGGGCAAGGTCCCTGGTCACCTGCCACACTGGGTTATCTGGGTGACCAGAGATGGTCGAGAAGTCCAATCTGTGAGACACAAGTGAAGTGAAGTTTTTCTTCTCATTTTCTGAAACATCACTTTTCCCGTTGTAGGTTACGATGCCAGCAGCAGGCCAAGCAGGTCTGTCTCAGACGGCTCTGTCCCCAGCTATGGATTCCAGCTCTTTGTGGGGAATTCCCAGGCAATTCCAAGAGATAATCCCTCCAGTGTGGCCAGGGTCTGCCCACTGACTAATTGAGGAGTTAGGGATGTTCAAGGTGGTATCCTACCCCAGGGATGCGAGAAAGAAGACAGGAGGACAACCGACCCCAAGGGGTCTGCCCTCTAGCATCCCAGGGGAGGTATTGCCTCACCGATGCTCTCTCTCCCCCAGTCGTTCCATTCTGTTGGCATCCCACCCATCACAACGTATATTTTGCAATTCACATTTTGACAAACGTACCTGCTAGTTTTTCCAACGTTACGTTGACTCTGACATTATCATTGTAACTAGACATCAGAAAACACACATAACGCCTGCGACAATGTATTGTTCACATGTTACCACCAGTCCACTGATGTCTTCGAATGCCAATGTACAGTATAATCTGTTCTTAACACTAGAATTACCAAAGCCAACGAAAAAACTCGTAAATCCGTCCCACCTTAAATCCCTTCGCACCTCTCCATCAGCGTCTTTTGTCTTGTAAATGTGTTGATAAGCAGTAAGCAGCCTGCTATCACATCCCCCACTGGAGCACAGTTTTCTCAGCTCAAGTTTGTTTACCTGCGTGTCAGTTGCTTGGAGTTGTATAGAGTGAGAAGTCAAGCAAAATGACACCTTTTATAAATACTATATCGTTATTTGGAACACTTTCATTTCATGTGTGTTCCGTGTCTACAACGATCTATGAAAACACATTGTTAAAACAGAAACGTTTTTCATGTTTTAGTAAAAATTGACAAAATGTAGACATGAAGTGTATATAATGTGTGAAGCCTGAAGTCCAAATATCAAATAAACACTTTCACAAAAGGTACAAATATAACAAAACAACCGCAGAAAAAGAACCAGTGTTAGGGTGCGACATTCACACCCCTTTGATACGACCGCTTCGGTGGCGCAATGGTATCAACTGTTGACTGGTAATCAAAACTTCACGGGGACGAGTCCGTTTTGAGAAGTGAGCTGCTCTTATTCTTACTATTTTAGAATAAAAACATACATTTGATTCCAGTCTGTAAGAGCCGGTGTAAATTTATGATACTTGTAAAGGTTAGCTTTGTTTTTTTTTATTCAGTTTTATTCTCTCAGTCGCGTTCACGAAACCCCGATCTGACACTGCTGTTTTCACATAAAGACGCGCTATAGCAGAGGTGAACTCAGATGATGACGAGGGTTCTACATCAGAGAAAGAATGCACGTCACACTTTTGCCATCGCTGTACTTTCTATATGTACAAGGGAAACTCAGCAGTTTACTTGTGACTTTACATTGTAGGAAAAAAAAGTAAATAAATCAAGGTAAATAGGTAAATGACATTCGATCTGGCTTTTATATACAACGTACAGTGATGGCAGCTTCCATGTGCAACTATAGACTCTTCAGTACGCTAGCAAATCTCCACTCTAGTGTTTCGATCTGGACGGTGTATGTGCCCAAAAAAGAAGTCAGACTTTCATGGCATACACATGTATTTTTTGAGCATGTCTGTGTCGATCAAACACAGGAAGCTCTGCAGTCTTACTTGTGACTTTATGCTGTAGGAAGTAAGTAAACAAATCAAGGTAAATAACATTCGATCTGGCTTTTATGTAAGTAACATATAAATATTAATGTTTTGGGACCGATTTTTCCCTGTTTAATGGGTTATGTTAATTTTGAACAGAGGCAAATGTACCCTCTGCACACCTTTATATGTTTTAAATGAAGCCTTTTTAGGAGACTCTTTGGCTGTAGACAGTTACCTGAAGTTTGCTGTCTTTCAGATCAGAGTAATGAGAGCAGCTCTGATCTTTGCAGTTCATAATCCCCACCCCTAATTTGGGCTCTGCCTTCATGAAGCGTTTGATTGGTTTAGAAAGGCGACACTCAGTCAGCCGGTTAACTATTCCCATTGTCACACACGGGCACATGGGAGGCAGCTAAAGGGCTCAAATGATGGTAATTCCACACCTGACCAGGGGTTGGCA
This sequence comes from Polypterus senegalus, assembly GCF_016835505.1. Taxonomy (NCBI): domain Eukaryota; kingdom Metazoa; phylum Chordata; class Cladistia; order Polypteriformes; family Polypteridae; genus Polypterus; species Polypterus senegalus. Next base: position 183,234,110 of record NC_053159.1, read on the forward strand.
GAGTGCACTAACCCTTTCTCTCATTTTCCTCTGCAGACCAGTTATGGGAAATTCTACCTGGCTCAGATGACATCACTTCCTGTTCCGGCCCAGATGACACCACTTCCGGTTTTGACCCTAATGACGTCTCTTCTGATCCTGGCCCAGATGACATCACTTCCGGATCCCCGACCCAGAGGACCTCATTTCCAGTTCCGACTCTGCTGACCTCACTTCACTTATGTCTAACCATCAAACCGCCATTTTGTTTCATCCAGTCAGTTCTGTTTTGGACCCTGTGAAAGAAGCCCAGCTGCAGACAGATGCAGGACACACACAGAAGTCCAAAATCGCACATGCAATGCACAAATTACCAACTGTGCTCATTCCTTTGTTCTCTCTGTCTCTTTTCCTCTCTTCTCCTGCCGCCTCCTCTCCTCTACTCGCCAACTCTGTCCTCTGCTTCCCGACTGCGGCTCCCCAAATGGAGTGAGGTGGCCCCTTTTATGTGGTACCCAGATGTGCTCCAGGTGCGCCTTGATGCACTTCCTGCAGCACTTCCTGGTGTGGCAGGAAGTGCCCCATGGGCACCCAGAAGCACTCCAGGTGCATTCGGTTCATCTTCCGGCAGCACTTCCTGGGGTGGCAGAAGTGGTGCAGTCCATGACTCCGGAATGATCCTGGCGTCCCCTGGCGGTGCCCATGGGCCCCAACAGGGTTGGGCTTCTAAGCTCCAGTCCCAATGTAATTCAGGGGGAGCTGCCCTCTTGCGTCCCATGGAAGATATTGCCTCTATCCCAGTCCTTAAGTTTTCCAGGCGTCCTGGCCGGGCAAGGGTCCCAATTGTCTGCCACAACACAAATCTGTAAACAGCTGACATTTAATTGCCTACGTTGCAGCCAGATTTCATGTATAAGGGTGGCTGCCCCCAAACCTTTTCTATGGCATCTGTCTGTTTATTTGAGAACACCCACTTTTAAGCAAAATTCGCTCATGGTGGTCTCTGTCTGACTAATTATTCCGTGACTGCTCTTTTTTATCTTTGGCTAAGTCTGAAGTTTTCTTTTTTTAGTAATCCTTGCATGTGTTTCAGGGTGGTTGTTGGTGTTTGTTATAATATTTCTTTGTTTATTTATCGGGTTTTTGTAAAAAGCTAAATTCCCCCCTTGAGAGGAAAAAAATGTCTCTCAGTCTACAGTGGAGTGAGAAAGGATTCAGACCCCTTCACTGTTATGCTTTGTACATTGAATACGAAAGGGATACACTTGACATTTTTGACCATCGATCTTGTGACAAGTGGTCCGTGGCGCTGTGCTGATTTTAAATAAATAATGGCGGCTAACAAGAGAGAGGTTAGGAGCAGGCGCTGATACAGCGCATTGGCGCGCCCACCACATGACAAACAATACAATACAATTTATTTTTGTATATCGCCCAAAATCACACAAGGAGTGCCGCAATGGGCTTTATCAGGCCCTGCCTCTTGACAAAAAAACCCTTGAGGGGAAAAAATAAAAATGGAAGCAAACTTGGGAATGGACCCTTTTCTAGGTAGGTTGGGTGTGCAATGGGTGTCATAAAGAAGGGCGTCAATACAATACAACACAATACACAGAACAGAACAAATCCTCAATACAATAAAAAGTTTACAAGTATAGAGCAGAATTCAATTGCAGAGGATATCCCATAATACGATTTGGATTTGTTTAGAGTCCTGGAGACCTCATTCATCAAACTGCCTCCTCCAATTGGCCACTCCACAGCTGAGTCAGCGCTGGGCCAGCCAATCCGATGAAAGGACCCCTCTCCCTGCCAATTCCTGTGATCCTCCTTCAGGGATGACTTTACCTTAGGCGGGCAAAACAACTTGGCAGGTGGGCCAAGTGGCACATTTGAGTACCTAGAAGAGAAACAGAACAGGCGAGGGTTAGTAACAAATTGTAACTGTCATATTATTTATGTTTTAGTGCTAATGACTAACAACAGAGATGCAGTCTATACAGTTAATCAGCCAACTCAGGATCCCAGCTTAGGACCCGAGTGCAGCCATGCAGCGGGTGACACCTCAGGACCACACCAGTGTGGAACAATGTGAGGTTTTTTTTTATGGTGGCTGGTGTGCCAATTCTGCCACCAAACCCCAGGTTTTCCTTGCAGGTTGGAGGGCCCACCTGCAGATTAATGTCATACTCAGGATGGAGCAATTGCAGGTTAAGGGTCTCTCTCAAGGGCCCAACGAAGTAGAGTCACTTTTGGCATTTTACAGGATTCGAACCAGCAACCTTCCAATTGCCAGTGCAGATCAGAGCCACCACTCTGCCCCTTGTGTGAAAATGATTCGATATCTCTAAGCTCAGATGGTTGTGAGTTCCAGAGAAACTGAATGCTTTGCTCCCCATGGTGGTAAGACGAATGAAGGGGACAGTCAAGTGGATAGAGGAAGAGGATCTAAGGGTGTGGGAGGGAAAGACAACATGGAGGAGGTCAGACAGATATGGAGGGGCGAGGTTGTGGATGGTCTTAAAAGTTAGAAGGATTTTGAATTGAATGTGGATCTTAACTGGAAGCCAGTGAAGCTGCTGCGAGACAGGAGTGATATGGTGAATAGAGGGGGCTCTAGTAATGATGCGGGCAGGCAGCTGAATTCTGGAGCAGTTGAAGCTTATAAAGAGATTTGCGAGAACGACCAAAGAGAAGGGAATTGCAATAATCCAGGCTATGAACGAGGATAGCAGTGGTGTGGGGTGAACACGATTAACGTCACGCAAGTGGAAATAAGCAGACCAGGAGATGTTACTGATGTGGGACTGAAAAGATAAAAAGTACTGTCAAGGATGACACCCAGACTCTTAACTTGTGGGGAAGGGGAGATAGAGGAATTATCAATAACAAAGGAAAAGATGATCAGTTTTGGATACTGTTGATTTTGTACCAATGGGGAGAACCTCAGTTTTGTCACAATTTAATTGAAGAAAACTAGGATTTGATTTCTGCAACGCAATCAATAAGCGAGGAAGGTGGAAAGGAAGCAGTAGGTTTGCTAGTGAGATAGAGCTGGGTGTCATCAGCATAACAGCGCAAGGTAATGTTATATTTATGAAAGATATTACCAAGGGGAAAGAGGTAATTAATGAAAAGGAGGGGTCCCAGGACAGAGCCCACCTGAAATAACAGCGGTGGGTTGGGATGTGAAAGTTTTAAGCTGAACAAACTGAGTGCGGCCTGCGAGGTAGGATCTGAACCAATCGAGTGGAGTGTGGGTAATGCCAGTCGAAGATAATCTATTGAGACGAGTAGTGTGACAAATAGTGTCAAAGGCTGCACTCAGATCAAGGAGGATGAGGATGGTAATTAAACCAGAATCAGCTACCATAAGGAGGTCATTCTGATAAATTTTAATTAATATAGCACCTTTTACATGCTCAAGATTTTTGATTGTTTTTAATAAACGCACTGGAGCACGTTTGCACCAAGCCCTTGCTATGTTTGTGTGTTGTGTCCTCATCTGCTGGCTCACCCATCGGGTATGTCATCGGCGGTAGCGGGTTCAAGAGGCTCCCTACAGAAATTGGGAGTGTGGAGCCGACCCACAACATTACAAATCTTCACTCAATAACCCAAAATAATAATAAAGAGGGGGTATAGGGAGGTTTTCAGTCCCTTCATTCAGTACTTTGCAGAAACCAGAAATTCCATCTTCTTGGAAAGTCGTCAACAGCTTTGGACACCTGGATTTGGACAGTTTATCTCATTCTTCAAGCTCCATTAGATGGGATGGGAAACATCTGTGAACTGCCATCTTCAGGGTTTCTCAACTCATATCCTATGGGGTTTAAGTTTGGACCACTCAAGGTCTTGCCTTGAAACCAGTTGGCTGTATGCTTCTGGCTGAATGGTGACCCATCAAGAACCTTTCTGTATTTGGCTGCACTCATCCTTCCTTCAGTTATTATTAAGTTCCATGTCCCTACTGCTGAGTAGTCCTCCATAGTACAGGTACTCATCGATTAACAACCTAAGTGCTTTATGAGTCTCCAGCTTACGACTTTTATCATGTCTTGCGTCAGGCGTTGTGAGTGTTGCTAAACTGGGCCTACGACCGTTTTCGTCACACCAGCTCTCTTCTTCCTGCTATCTCTAGTCGGTGTTGCCGTGTGCCGTGACTCATTCTTCTCAATCTCAGCTTATTACCTGCAGCGCTTCCGACTACATTCAGTGGCTTCGACTTCGTTCAGCTTATTATCGATGGTGATGATAAATTATAACTCTATCAATCAACACTAAAGGATAAACTCAAACAATAAACACTAACACCAATGTCCGAAGCACTCCAGTTTAGCAGGAGCAGTTGATGATGGTTGTGTGAATGAAACACTCCGTGAAGAGAGTTAAAAAAAATGATGTAGAGTTTTGTCCTACCAGGAACCTGATGCGGTGAGGGGTTTGAGATGTTTGTTTGTTTTGGGCACTCCCTTGGGCGAAGACGCAACCAATCAGACATCCATGCAGAAAACTGCCATCTAATTATGGGTATGAGACGTATTCACAAACAGATGGATAATCGCGATCCCCACGGCATCTTTAAGCTTTCCTTTTTAAAAGTCCTATCTTGCAAATCTTCTTCCCAGCAGCCCCTACACCATCTGAAGCTGTCCAATAATATTACAGTCATATGAAAACGTTTGTGAACCCCTCTCAGCCTGCAAAATAATTAACTCTCCTTTCAACAATAAAGATAGCAGTGGTATGTCTTTTATTTCCTAGGAACATCTGAGTACTGCGGTGTTTTCTGAACAAAGATTTTTAGTGACGCAGTATTTAGTTGTATGAAATTAAATCAAATGTGAAAAACTGGCTGTGCACAAATGTGGGTCCCCTTGTCATTGTGCTGACTTGAATGCCTGTCACTGCTCAATGCTGATTACTTACAACACCAAATTGGTTGGATGAGCTCGTTACGCCTTGAACTTCATAGACAGGAGTGTCCAATCATGAGTGGTAAAAGGTATTTAAGGAGGTCAATCGCAAGTTGTGCTTCCTTCCCTTTGACTCTCCTCTGAAGAGTGACAGACAGCATGGGATCCTCAAAGCAACTCTCCAAAGATCTGAAAACAAAGATTGTTGAGTCTCCTGGTTTAGAGGAAGGCTACAAAAAGCGATCTCAGATGTTTTAACTGTCAGTTTCAACTGTAAGGAATGGAATCAAGAAATGGAAGGCCACAGGCACAGGTCTGGCAGACCAAGAAAAATGAAGGAGCGGCATATGGAGAGGCAGGATTGTGACAATGGTTACAGACAACCCACAGATCACCTCCAAAGACCTGCGAGAACATCTCGCTGCAGATGGTGTATCTGGACATCGTTCTACAATTCAGCGCAATTTGCACAAAGAACATCAGTATGGCAGGGTGATGAGAGAGAAGCCCTTTCTGCACTCACGCCACAAACAGAGTCGCTTGTTGTATGCCAATGCTTATTTAGACAGATTCATTTTGGAACAAAGTGCTTTGGACTGATGAGACAAAAATTGAGTTATCTGGTCCTAACAAAAAGTGCTTTAGATGGCAGAAGAAGAACACCGCATTTCAAGATAAACACCTTCTACCTCCTGTCAAATTTGGTGGAGGTTCCATCATGCTGTGGGGCTGTGTGGCCAGTTCAGGGACTGGGGTCCTTGTTAAAGTCGAGGGTCGGATGACTTCAATCCAATATCAATAAATTCTTCAGGATAATGTTCAAGCATCAGTCACAAAGTTAATTTACGCAAGGGTTGGATATTCCAACAAGACAATGACCCAAACACAGTTGGAAATCTACAAAGGCATTCATGCAGAGGGAGAAGTACAATGTTCTGGAATGGCCGTCACAGTCCCCTGACTTGAATATCATCAAAAATCTATGGGATGATCTGAAGCAGGCTGTCCATGCTGGGCAGCCTTTAAATTGAACTGAACTGGAGAGATTTTGTATGGAAGATTGTTCAGAAATACTGCCATCCAGAATCCAGACACTCATCAAAGACTACAGGAGGCGTCTAGCGGCTGTTAGATTAGCAAAAGGAGGCTCAACTAAGTATTGATGTCATATCTCTGTTGGGTGCCCACATTTATGCACCTGTCTAATTTTGTTATGATGCATATTGCATATTTTCTGTTAATCCAGTAAACTTAATGTCACTATTGAAATCCTACTGTGTCCATAAGACATGTCAGATATTAAAAGGAAGTTGCTACTTTGAAAGCTCAGCCAATGAGAAACAAAAATCCAAAGAATTAAGAGGGGTTCCCAAACTTTTTCTATGACTGTATAATGCTGGGGCTGCTGGCACATGTAGGAATTTTAAGTAGCGCTGCTACAACTTAAGGGTCATGTTTGAGTATGGTCCATCTTACGTCCAGATTGCCTAACGACCGGTCAGTCAGAACCAAATGTGGTCGTAAGTTACTATCTGTATGATGCTGCCACCACCAATCTTCACCACAAGGATGATATTGGGCAGTTGATGAGTGGTGCCTGGTCTTTGCTAGACATAGTGCTTCGAGTTTTGCCAAAGGGTTACATTTTTGTCTCTTTGGATCAGAGTTTCTTTGTCCTCATGTTCTCAGAGTTCCAACAGCCAGCCATATGCCTTTTACTAATGAGTGGATCCATTCCACCCACACTACCATAAAACCCTGATTAGAACATTAGAATATCTGAGACGAGAATAGGCCATTTAGCTTAACAAAGCTCTCCAGTCTTGTCCACTTATTTCTTCCAAAAACACATCGAGTCGAGTTTTGAAAGTCCCTAAATTCTTACTGTCTACAACACCACTTGGCCGCTTATTTCGAGTGTCTATCGTTCTTTGTGTAAAGAAAAACTTCCTAGTGTTAGTGTGAAATTTCCCCTTAGCGAGTTTCCAACTGTGTCCCGGTGTTCTTGATGAACTCATTTTAACGTCACCGTCTCGATCCACTGCACTAATTCCCTTTGTAATTTTCAACACTTCAGTCAGGTCTTCTCTTAATCTCCTGTAAAGGCTCAGCTCTTTTCATCTTTCCTCATAACTCATCCCCTGTAGCCCTGAATCAGCCTAGTCGCTCTTCTATGGACCATCTCTAGTGCTGCTATGTCCTTTTTGTACCCTGGAGACCAAAACTGCACACAGGACTCCAGATGAGGCCTCACCAGTGTGTTATAAAGCTGGAGCAGAACCTCCTGTGACTTGTACTCCACACATCAAGGCGCTATATAACCTGACATTCTGTTAGCCTTCTTAATGGCTTCTGAACACTGTCTGGCAGTTGATAGCTTAGAGTCCACTGCGACTCCTAAATCCTTCAATTTTCAGACCTCCCATTGTGTATGCAAACCTCACATTTTTACTTCCTATGTGTAATGCTTTACATTTGCTGACATTAATTGTCATCTACCACAAATTCACCCAACCCTTTCTGTTGTCCAGGTCCTCAAATCAGCCTAGTCACTCTTCTCTGGACCTTTTCTAGTGCTGTTATGTCCTTTTTGTAACCTGGAGACCCAAACTGCACCCAGGACTCCAGATGAGGCCTCACCAGTGTGTTATAAATCTTGAGCAGAACCTCCTGTGACTTGTACTGCACACATCAAGGCACTATATAACCTGACACTCTGTTAGTCTTCTTAATGGCTTCTGAACACTGTCTGACAGTTGATAGCTTAGAGTCCACTACGACTCCTAAAACCTTCTCATAAGATGGACTCTCGATTTTCTGACCGCCTATTGTGTACTCAAACCTAACATTTTTACTTCCTATTTACTAACATTAAATTTCATCTGGCACAAATCTGCCCAAGCCTGTATGCTATCCAAGTCCTTCTGTAATGATATAATGGATTCCAAATTATCTGCCAATCCACCTATCTTGGTATCATCTGCAAACTTAACCAGCTTGTTCCTTATATTCCTATCTAAATCAGTTCTATATATTAAAAATAGCAGCAGCCCCTGCTGCCCTCTGCTGGTCACCACTCTTCACACTGGCTAATACTGATGAGGTTCCTGTGTCTGAGCCAATTCTACACCCATCTAAAAACATCACCCTGAACTCCCACTTCTTTTAATTTGATGCCCAACCTCTCATGTGGCACCTCATCAAATACTTTCTGAAAGTCCAGATAAATAATATCATCTGCTCCACTCTGATGGAGTGCTGCTGAGATGTTCGTTCTGAGATGTCTGTTTCTTTTTGTATAAAAACATACAAGTTTCTGTAACCAGTAAACTAATATATTGTTGAAGCCTATCACATGTGTGACTAGGAGGTAGCTAAAGGGCTTGAGTAATTGTAATACCACCTCCGACCAGAGGGTGGCGGAGTTTGCTGACTGTCTTTCTCAGTTACTTGCAGATCATTCCCAGGAATACCGTGCCAGGTTCCGGCACACTCAATGACTTCACTTCCGGCCCCGAGGACATCACTTCCAGGGTCTGTCCCCAGAGATGACATCACTTCCTGAACGGGCCTTTAAAGCCGCCATCTATCTTGTCTATGATCAGTTCTGTGTTGGACTCAGTCTTGTGATCATCTCTGTTCAATCATTTAAAAACTTTTGCAGTCAGGATACATTATACGGGTGGCTGCCCCAAGCCTTTGTCATGTCTTTTTGTCATCTTTATCACAAGCCGCACCAAATGTTTCCCTGTTTTAAGAGTTTGCAAATTCGCCAGTGCTTTTTAATGGAGAATTTCGAAATTTTCCATCTGTGTACAGTGCAATCTGTTCGAGATATTTCTACGAAAATGGAACATTCCTGACAGATTTCCTTGAAGAGTTGAAGGTTGGTCCACAGGGGGCTGAGGTGTTTGATGCAGACAGACGGACAGACATGGCTATCACAATAGCTAAAATTAAAACCCCTAAGTAATGAGTTGTTGAAGTTGCGTAGAATGTTCCTCCATTTTAGGATAGACAAGTTTGCAGATCCACCCAGTGGTTTTCAATAAGAATTTTGAAATTTTAAAACTGTGTACAGCTCAATCAGTTTGAGGCATCTCAATGAAAATGGAACCATCTTGAGAAAATGTCCTTGAAGAACGGAGTGTGCCACATTTCAATAAGATTGGTCCACGGGGAAGGTGAGACAGGCAGACAGACAGACAGACGTGGCTATCACAACAGGGAAAATCAAAACACTAAAGCAATACGTCGCACAGAATGTTTCTCCGTTTTAAGATGGTCAAGTTTGAAAATCTGCAAACGCTTTTCAGTAGGAGTTTTTGAAATTTTACATCTGTGTACAGTGCAGTCTGCTCGAGAAATTTAGATGGAAATGGAACATTCTTGACAGATTTCTTTGAAGAGTTGAGTGCGTCACCTTTTAACAAGGTTGGTCCACAGGGGATTGAGGTGTTTGATGCAGACAGACAGACAGACAGAGAATTGAAACAGTACACTAATGTGTTGTAGAAAGTTGCACAGAATGTTTTAGGATAAAAAAAGTCGGCAAATTCACCAATGTGGTTCAATAGAAGATTTTGCAATTTTAAAACTGTGCAGAGTATGGTCTGTTCAAGATGTCTCAATGGATATGGAACCATCTCAACAGATTTCTTTGAGGAATAAATGAGCCACAGTTAAACAAAATTAGCCCATGGTTGGGGGGGAGGAACGAGATGTTTCATGCTGACAGACAGGCAGGCAGACAGACAGACATACAAACAGACAACTAGACTGACAAACAGACAGACAGACGGAGAGACAAACAGACAACCAGACTGACAAACAGGTAGACAGACAGACAGACAGACAGACAGGCAAACAGACAAACAGACAGAGAGACATACTGACAACCAGACTGACAAACAGGCAGACAGACAGACAGACAACCAGACTGAAAAACAAGCAGACAGACAGACAACCAGACTGACAAACAGGTAGACAACAAGACAAACAAACAGACAGACAGACAGGCAAACAGACAAAAAGACAGAGAGGCAGATAGACATACTGACAACCAGACTGACAAACAGGCAGACAGACAGACAGACAGACAAACAGATAGAGAGACAGATAGACATACTGACAACCAGACTGACAAACAGGCAGACAGACAGATAGACAGGCAGACAGACAGACAACCAGAATGACAAACAGGCAGACAGACAGACAGACAGAACCAGAGACAAACAGACAACAAGACTCACAAACAGACAATCATACTGACAAGCAGGTAGACAACAAGACAAACAAACAGACAGACAGACAGACAAACAGACAGATAGACATACTGACTACCAGACTGACAAACAGGCAGACAGACAGACAGACAACCAGACTGACAAACAGACAGACAACAAGACAAACAAACAGACAGACAGACAGACAGGCAAACAGACAAACAGACAGACAGACAAATATACATACTGACAACCAGACTGACAAACAGCTAGACAGACAGACAAACAGACAGACAGGCAAACAGACAAAAAGACAGAGAGACAGATAGACATACCGACAACCAGACAGACAAACAGGCAGACAGACAGACAAACAGACTGACAAACAGGCAGACAGACAGACAGACAACCAGACTGACAAACAGGCAGGCAGACACACAGACAGGCAGAACGAGAGACAGGCAGACAACCAGACAGACAGACAGACAGACAGACATGGCTATCACATAAGGGAAAAATTAAACCAGTAACTAATGTGTTGTTGAAATCGCAAAGAACATTTCTTCATTTTGAGGTAAAGATTTTTTGTTTTTAAGATTTAAAAATTTTAAAACTGTGTGATTTGTTTGAGGTATCTCAATGAAAATGGAAGCGTCTCGACCAATTTGTTTGTTAGAATAAATGTGTCATATTTTAACAAGATTGGCCAATGGAGGGCCAAGGAGTTTCATGCAGACAGACAGACAGACAGACATGACTATTATAATAGGGAAAATTTAAAAAGCAGTACACTAACACGTTATTAAAATCACAAAGAACGTTTCTACTTTTTGCGACAGACAAGACTGCAAAGCCGCTGATGCTTTTCATTGGGCGATTTTGAAATTTTTAAATTGTGTACAGTCCAGTCTGTTTGAGATATTTCAACGAAAATGGAACATTCTTGACAGATTTCCTGGAAGGATTAGTTTGCCTCATTTCAACAAGACTGGTTCACGGGGGCACTGAGGTATTTCAAGCAGAGAGACAGACAAAGGTGGCTATCACAATTGGTAAAATGAAAGTAGTAAACTAAGGCGTTGTTGAAGACGCAGAGAACCTTTCTCCGTTTTAAGACAGACAAGTTTTGCAAATTCGGCAACGTTTTTAACAGTTTGAAATTTTAAAACTGTGTACGGTACAATTTGTTTTAGATATCTCAACGAAAATGGAAGCATCTCGACAAATTTATGTCAAGAATAAGCGTGTCACAATTTCACAAGATTGACCCACGGAGAGCCGAGGTGTTTCCTGCAGACAGACAGACAGACAGACGGACGGACAGACATGGCTATCACAATTGGTAAAACGAAAACAGTAAATTAAGGCGTTGTTGAACTCCCAGAGAATGTTTCTCCATTTTAAGATACACAGGTTCGCAAAACCCGCCAAAGGTTTTTAAAAAATTTGAAATCTGTAACCTGAACAATCGGATTGTGATATCTCAACGGAAATAGGACACTCTTGACAAAGTTCCTTGAAGAACACGTTTCAACAAATTTGGCCCACGGAAGCAGAGAGGGAGCCATTTTTACATGAATTTGCATAGAACACGTGAAGCACCTACTGCAATAGCCGCAGAGAGACAGATGTGGCTATTGCAGTAGGTGCTTCACGTGTTCTATGTGAACACATGTAAAAATGGCTTCCCTATGGCAAGAACTATTTTGTGCACCTTTAGTTTTAAAAGTGTCGAGCCTCTTCAATTATTTGGCCCAATTATTTGATGAACTGGGATTAAAAAATGAATCAATGGTTAAGGTTTGGCATTTTCAAAGGAGTTAGTGTGCATCCCAGTTTGTTCTGATTTAGTTTTTCCATTACAGAGCTGCTGGTGCAGTTCATGGAAGCGCTCCTGGGAAAGGATGCCACTCTATCACAGCATAGAAGTTTATTAAATCTTTTTCTTATATAGTGTGTTAGTTACTAAAAAAAAGGTCTACACGCTGTATTTTCTAAACTCAAAAAGATTGCGCACGTCACACATTTAATTCAGAAATTCCGCTCACGCAGCATGTGTAACGTGTGCAAAATTATTTTGAAAATCTGATACAACAGTTTTCCCGTTCATCACACTTCATTACTTAATGAAGATGAAATCGATCACGACACGCAGATAGAGAAGAGACAGAAGACAAACGGGGAAGCAGACAAAAATAAGCCCACCAGCTGGTGTGTTAGCTCATGCCGACACGTCACCTGATTTCCCCACCGCATGAAAAACAGGTTGAGGAAATGTGCAGTTCTGGCCCCTCGGCTCCATCTTCTCATTTCGTCTTTCAGCGCAGGCCATTCCCTTCCTTGCGGCGGGCACCGCTGACTTTCTATTTCTGCGAGATCTCTGGCTGTGAGCCCCGCCGTTGGGAATCAGTGATATCCTCTGCGGTGTACCGGGAACATTTGCTGTTTTGGTGACTCCCGCAACCTCTCCCTTTGATCCTCATGCCAGGGGTCCCTTTACCTTGATCCGCTTTCTTTCTTGTTTTTTGTTCCAACAAATGGAAAAAAAATGAAAACAAGCAGGAATGGAAAATCACTTAATAATATCTTCCTTCCCTTGTGAAGTGACAGCAATGATTTATTTTCTTTAAATAATGCAGGCTTGCAATAAAAGTTGGAAGGCTGAGATCATGGGGGACGATCCAAAGCAGCTTACTGGGGATGAGAATTCAAATTTAAGGCGCACAAATATTGGAAACCTGCGCCGTGTTTCACTTTCTTTTAAGCAGATAATTAAAAGCGATAATAAAAGATCATTGATGTTGTGCCTCTGTTAAATCTGAGATGTGTTTCTCACTTGTTTCACCAGAATTTAAAAATTATAAATGGGGTCTGGAACAAAAAAAAAAGAAACTTGAAAAAAAATTAGAAGAGATATTAAAAAATAATATAAAGACATTAAGGTCATGCCTTTTGTAACACGTGGGATGTGTTTCTCCCTCTTTTAACCAGAATTACATTATTATAAATAGGATTTCAACAGAAAAAATTATAATAAGAGATCATTAAAATGATGCCATGGTGGCATGGTGCTGCAGTGGCAGCATTTCTGCATCTCGGTAATAAGATCAGAGCTTGTATGCTCACAATGTACAGAATGCACTTAGTTTTGGGTCAGATATTCTTACATAAGTAAATAAGTATCACTCTTTTGAATCAAGGGCAGCATGGTGGCGCAGTGGTAGCACTGCTGTCAAGTAGTTAGGAGACCTGGGTCCTGCGTGGAGTTTGCATGTTCTCCCCGTGTCTGCCTGGGTTTCCACCAGCAGTCCAAAGACACACAGGTTAGGTGGACTGGCGACTCTAATTGGCCCATGAATGTGTGTTTGTGTGTGTGTGTGTGTGTCCTGTGATGGACTAGCGCCCTGTCTATCTATCTATCTATCGATCGATCTATCTATCTATCTATCTATCTATCTATCTATCTATCTATCTATCTATCTATCTATCTATCTATCTATCTATCTAGGAAGGAGTATGGATTCAGGGGAAGAAACAGGATGAAGATTATCCTATCTAACCCAGAAGACAGGCAGAAGATGCAAGTGCTAGAGTGGGTACCCAGAGCAGGTTGGACCCAGGAACAATAGGTGGCCAGGGGGATGGTATAATGGAAGACAAACCTAGCAATACTATGGAGTCCCCCAAGACAATAAAAGACAGCTTCCTTGGCTGATCTTATCTCTACAGTTACCCGCCAGGCACTCTAGATATTGTAAATCCCTAGAGGAGCCTTGTTGGGTTCCTTGGAGACCTCCAGGGGATGCTGCAGGGACTTCTGTTTGTTCCAAAAGAGCTTCCATTGGGCCACATCCTAGCACTGGAAGTACTCCTGAGTCAGGGATCAAAGAAGCTGCTCAACCTCATTAAGATGAGTCATAGTTGGGTAGATGGGGACAAAGCTTGTCTGGGAAGTGTAGAGAACATTAGAACATTAGGACCCTCTAGACGAAAACAAGCCATTCAGCCCAACAAAGCTCACCAGTCCTCTCCACTTATTTCTTCCAAAAAAACATCAAGTCTTGAAAGTCCCAAAAGTCTCCCTGTCTACCACACTACTTAGTCACTTATTCCAAGTGTTTATCGTTCTTTGTGTAAAGAAAAACTTCCTAATGTTTGTGTGAAATTTCCCCTTAACAAGTTTCCAACGGTGTCCCTGTGTTCTTGATGACCTCATTTTAAATGAGTTCAATCCACTGCAATAATTCCCTTCATAATTTTAAACAATTCACTCAGGTCTCCTCTTAATCTTCTTTTTCTTAAACTGTAAAGGCTCAGCTCTTTTAATCTTTCCTGATCACTCATCCCCTGTAGCCCTGAATCAGCCTAGTCGCTCTTCTCTGGACCTTTTCTTGTGTTGTTGTGCCCTTTTTGTACCCTGGAGACCCAGAATGCACCCAGGACTCCAGATGAGGCCTCACCAGTGTATTATAAAGACTTGAGCAGAACCTCCTGTGACTTGTGCTCCACACATCAAGGCGCTATATAACCTGACATTCTGTTAGCCTGACTCTTAAATTCTTCTCATAAGGCAAACTCTCGATTTTTCGACCTCCCATTGTGTACTCAAACCTCACATTTTTACTTTCTATGTGTAATCCTTTACATTTACTGACATTAAATTTCATCTGCCACAAATCTGCCCAAGGCTGTCTGCTGTCCAAGTCCTTCTGTGATGATATAACGGATTCCAAATTATCTGCTAATCCACCTATCTTGGTGGAATAGAGGAGGAAAAGAGAATGAGACAGCATGGTGGGATTTGGGTTTGTTGCACTTCTAGAGCCTCAGTGGAAGGCATCTGCATAAATAAACTGGTATTATCTGAGTGGGACTTGTGTCTGGAGTTGGGCGATCTGTGGCGCCCTCTACTGTCCTATCTATCTTATATAGTGCCTTTCCTATCTATCTATCTATCTATCTATCTATCTATCTATATAGTGCTTTTCATATCTATCTATCTATCTATCTATCTATCTATCTATCTTATATAGTGCTTTTCATATCTATCTATCTATCTTATATAGTGCCTTTCATATCTATCTATCTATCTATCTATCTATCTATCTATCTATCTTATATAGTGCCTTTCATATCTATCTATCTATCTATCTATCTATCTATCTATCTATCTATCTATCTATCTATCTATCTTATATAGTGCCTTTCATATCTATCTATCTATCTATCTATCTATCTATCTTATATAGTGCCTTTCATATCTATCTATCTATCTATCTATCTATCTATCTATCTATCTATCTATCTTATATAGTGCCTTTCATATCTATCTATCTATCTATCTATCTATCTATCTATCTATCTATCTATCTATCTATCTATCTATCTATCTATCTATCCGTGTGTAAGCTGTGTCCCAGGTTAGCACCTGCCTAGTCTCTGAAGCCTACCGGTTGTGCTCCACGCGCCACCACCATGAACAGGATTAGGACGTTTAGGTAATGGATGGTTGGGTGATTTAAGGCCGTTCTTCTTTCAAAGAGACTCAGATATAGAATAAACTACAACTTGCACTTTATGTAACTTTTTAATTCACAATGTGAGGATGTGCTGAGGATCCCTGCAGGCTTCAGGTTATGTTCTCACATCAGTACCTAGTCAGTAAGATCAGTCGAGTTCCTCCATTGTCTTTATAGATGTGGCTCTGTGCACGGGGGCAAAGTCACTCAGGGACAGAATGGGGTCTTCAACAAACTCAAACACACAGTTGTCCAGAATATCTTGGTCTGCTGGAGCATCGACAGGACCAGAACCAAGGGGCCTGACCCAAACCCTCCTCCTCTTCCTCCACCTGTGCAGTCCAGGATGAAGAGTTCTCCTGGTATCCACCAAACCCGGTCTGCTCCATCAGACTGCCAGTCACTAAGTGTGACTCTTCCCTTCAGAGGTCGCGTCTCCACTGCTCCAGGGTCCAGTGGAGGTCCGTGTGTCTTAAACGTCTCCGGCTGGTGCTTGGCACTGCACATCATGATATTGTGGTTGTGTGCAGCTGCTGGACCATGGAGGCCCAACTCATGAAGCTCTTGGGCTGATCTTGTGCTCTCTGAGGCAGTTAAGAAACTCCGCTGTGAACGACGACACAGAGAAGAGGCCATTTTCTTCTTTTTTTTGTTTTTCATGTTTCGTCCCTCTGCGGCTCCGCTCTTTAAGTCTGTCTGTTCTTCCACTGATCAAGCAGAGCAGGAATTTCACACGCTGACTTGTGGCAAAGGTGGCATCCTGTGGAAGTGCCACGTTTAAAGTCACTGAGCTCTTCAGTACGAGCAAGCTTTTGTCAATGGAGACGGCAGGGCTTTCAGTTTGATTTGACGTACCTGCTGGCAATGACCATCACTTTTGGGGGGCTTCCACATACTTGTAGCCATGCAGTGTCCATGAAGGGATTTCAGCAGCCGGACCACTCCACACTCCTGGGTGTAATCCTTGGTCCAGCCATTGTCCGCTTTGCACATTCCATCCTCCTCCCCACCAATTCCCCCCTTCAGACCCCAAAAAGTCTCCATTAAGTTCTTTGCCCACTTTAGAATGTCTCCATGTGAGGATTTAAGTGTGATTTCCATTTATTTTTACATTTTTGCCAAACATTCTTCAGGGCACTGGACCCATTTTTTACAAATGTCTAAATACAGAATTAGGACACACAAACAGACCCATATTTGTTTAAACAGACCACTTTGATGCCAGTTAGTGCCAAGTGATGGAATGGTGCCCACCCAGCAATGATTCTTGTCTTGTATTCAGCCCAACTGGGGCGGCCACCATCTCTCCATAACTCTAAACTACATAAAGAAAATGGAGGGACGTGTGGAAGGGTTAGGCTTAAGATTGAGGGGACCAAACGGCTGAAGGGACGCACGCTCTGGCACACTGATCTCTTAAATAAAATTTTATTTCCAGATATATGCACCCTCAACAATTCATTCAATTAAACCACTCTAGACCCAGCACTTATTACCTAAATATTGTTTTTTTTTAATCAGTATCTCAGTTTTATGATGGAATCTCATCATTTTTGCAGTCAAATATGCAATTCTAGTAGAGGGTTCAAGTAGAATGCCCCCTACTGGTCAAACTTAAAACTGCATTAAAAAAGTGAATGAAATATATAATAAAATGATACTAAAAATAAACTTTAAGAAATAATCAATAAATGGGTTATTGGGTTTTAATATACGTTTAAATAAGGCAGTATAAACATTTTAAAAAAACAAATAAATAAATGGTTAAAATAAGAGCTCTGGGCGGCACGGTGGCGCAGTGGGTAGTGCTGCTGCCTCACAGTAAGGAGACCCGGGTTCGCTTCTCAGGTCCTCCCTGTGTGGAGTTTGCATGTTCTCCCCGTGTCTGCGTGGGTTTCCTCCCACAGTCTAAAGACATGCAGGTTAGGTGGACTGGCGATCCTAAATTGTCCCCAGTGTGTGGATGTGTGTGTGCCCTGCGGTGGGCTGGCGCTCTGCCCGGGGTTTGTTTCCTGCCTTGCACACTGTATTGGCTCCAGCAGAACACTGTGACCCTGTAGTTAGAATATGATGGGTTGGATAACGGATGGATGGATGGATAAGAGCTCTGAAGAGGATTTTAAGCATCAGAACCTTATATACTAATTAAGATTAGGGCTGTGATTTTACAGATTTTAAGATATCCTGTCGACATGTTCGTCTTCATCACATCCAAATTCTCGGGCTGGGCACTGGCACGAAAAACACGAATCTAAAAAATGGAAGGTGAGATGGAGGGATCGTCAGTTATAGACAGAAGGAAACGGCCGCTATAAGTGAATTATTTAAAAAAGGCGAATTCAGCGTACAGCCAATGCAGTGCCAGGAGACATCATCTGAAACTGTCAGAAGTGAAGAAGAAGTCAAATAATTAATAACCCCATATTTCATTAACATTTGCCAGTCGCTTCGTTTTATATAGTGCTTATCTTTGTAGGCGATACTAAATAAAATTCTCAGAAGTAAAGAAGAGGAAATAATTAAGGGAACCGGGGGAAACAGCAAAGGGATGTGATAGATAGGCTGACAGCATTGTTCAAAGTGATGAGCCGTCATATTATCTGCTGCGAGGAGGGAAGCAATTGAAGGATCCAAACAAAAACCAAAGGAAGTCGAAATGCAGCTGAGCGCAGGACACGGTGAGCAAACGTGTGGGAAAAAAGAAAAGAAAAATGAAAAACTGGACGGTGTGTTCAGCGTGATTTTAAAGCGCTGCTTAGGAAACTTTGATTCTGCCACAATGCGGCGTATGAAGTCACCTCCTCTGTAGAGCAATAGACAGACAGAGAGACAGATAAATAGGAAAGACACCATCAGATACACGATAACTGCCAATTATAGACAGACAGCGAGGGCGTGGCTAATGATATGTGAGGAGGGAGGGGCTAATTAATGTTGGGAAGGGAGGGGCAAATGGCAGATACTTTAAAAAGTAAACAAGGGGCTAATGAGATTAGGGAGTCAATAATTAAAGAATGATAGATAAAGAGGAAAAGGATGAATAGTAAGGTAGTATATAAGATGCAGAGAATGATAATTATACAGTACATAAAAAGTGAGGTGGTGCCTAATGATATGTGAAGTGGGAGTGGCTAATTATGGTCAGGAAGGGAGGAGCTAATGGCAGATAAAAGTAGAAATAATTAGGTAGTCAGTATATAGATAGATAGATATGAAAGGCACTATATGATAGATAGATAGATAGATAGATAGATAGATAGATGTGAAAGGCACTATATAATAGATAGATAGATAGATAGATAGATAGATAGATAGATAGATAGATAGATAGATAGATAGATAGATAGATAGATAGATATGAAAGGCACTATATAATAGACAGACAGACAGACAGACAGACAGACAGACAGATAGATAGATAGATAGATAGATAGATAGATAGAAAAACTTACTTACTGACTGACTAGATAAACACTTTTTCTGAAAGGCCACCCATATTTCAGGGCACCAAAACTGTTTGTGGCAATTGGTATCGCCGGTGTTTGTGATTCTTCCTTAGGCATTGTACAACAGTTCTGTACTTTTGAATTGATGATCTGCCTCTCCTCTTCATTCATTGGTCAAGGCACCTGTCGTTATTTCAAAAGTCAGTCAGTATCCAACCCGCTATATCCTAACACAGGGTCACAGGGGTCTGCTGCCAACACAGGGTGCAAGGCAGGAACAAACCCCGGGCAGGGCACCAGCCCACCGTGGGGTACACACACACACCAAGCACACACTACGGACAATTTAGGATCGCCAATGCACCTAACCTTCATGTCTTTGGACTGTGGGAGGAAACCCACGCAGACACGGGGAGAACATGCAAACTCCACGCAGGACCCACATCTCCTAACTGCGAGGCAGCAGCGCTACCACTGTGCCACCATGCTGCCCTTGATTAAAAAGAGTGATACTTATTTATTTATGTAAGAATATCTGACCCAAAACTATGTGCATTCTGTACATTGTGAGCATGCACTTGGGTGACCTGAAGTGTGGATTATTCAACACGATTAACATGAGATTTTCTTGTGGATGTTTTTGTGAATGTTCAGTGTTGGTTATTTTTATTATATCAGACTTTTTATGTTCTCCAATAAAATATGAGATTAAAATTTTTCTCAGCCATAGCTACAAACTATGTGAGGTAACACAAAATAATATCATTTTCAGTTGTGTATTATTTTAAGTATTTCCGTTATGTTTGTGAAAGGCGCTATATGAAACATGATGTAGTCATTACTTATGAACAAAATATTTTTTTACCCCAAAATAAAGATATATTTACCAGTGTTTTGATTGAACTGGTAAGGCGCTATATCGACAGAGTGTAAGGGCCCATTCCAAGTGCCGCCTTAGGGGTTCATGCTACTTATGCGCCGTGACAATTATTTTTTTTTGTTTCAAAGACATTCTGAATCTTTTTACATTTTTCGCCTCTTTTGTCCAGTCTGCACTTACTGATGCATGAAATTGAAATTCCAGTCTGTGAGTGGGGAGAGAAAGAGTCGAATTTATTACAATTAGGACGGGACACCGCAGTAAACACCGGCTTGGCTCTCGTTTCTGTCACTAACCTGGCCGGATGACACGGACTCGTTTGGTGACATCGACGCATTCTCCTCTGTGACCGGTCGGGCTACTTGCTTTAAGGTTGGTTATGATTTCGTGTTGATCCTACGGAAAACAACGAATTCAGGCTCAGCATTTGACAAAAATCTGAAACGTCACAAGTGTCCCGTGTCAAAAGAAATCCCTCCCCGTTTTCAGGTTTCATTACACAATGACATTTGTCGCCTGTCAGATTATGTCAGGATGCACGTTATGTCCATTTGTCAGAAGGCTTTCTTTAGGTGTTTTTTTTCCAGAGCTACACGGTCGTTGGTTTTTATAAATCCAATTTGTAGAAGGAAAATGGATGTGTTTGTCGGACTCGAAGAGACGTGAACTCGTTTAATAATAAAATTTCTGATGGCTGATCTCGCACTTTACATTGTATATAGCGCACCGACGCCGTGAGACTGTCCTGATAATGAGAGACAATGGAGAGCCCCGCTGCACCGGCGTCACACCTCAGATCACCTCCTGTCACCTCGGCCAGCCGCACCGCCGAGCAGCGCAATCAAAACCCGCCGCCACTACCGACGGGCTTAATTTATAGAAAAGGTTGACAGTGGGCCACCATACTGCACATTCACTTTAGCACAGCTTGTCATAATAGTCGTCATAATGTCGAGATGTTTGGAGTCATCAATGACAGCCAGAAAACTGCAGGAAGAAAAAAAAATGGAATGGCACCTGAGCTGAGACAAATACAAGGCGACAAAGTCACCCGACACGGCCTGGCTACTGGCTCTGTGTGACACGGGATTTACGAACCGCATTCACCCTGTCCGCTCTCTTTAAATCAGCCGTCCCTGTTTAGTCTCAGACCAGTGGAGTGAAGAGAGGGCCGGCAGCTCCGTCTCTGCCTTTAAAGGGTTAACAGTCTGAAAGGAGCGTCTGAGGATCAATGCACAGGTGAGAGGAGGTGGCAGCAAATCCTAAAGTGCGTCTCTGTCATCGAATAATAATAATAATAATAATAATAATAATAATAATAATAATAATAATAATAATAACTCTCTGGTAGGCCAATACAGGCAAGGTCGGCACTCA
This sequence comes from Polypterus senegalus, assembly GCF_016835505.1. Lineage (NCBI taxonomy): Eukaryota > Metazoa > Chordata > Cladistia > Polypteriformes > Polypteridae > Polypterus > Polypterus senegalus. The sequence continues at coordinate 183,255,452 of NC_053159.1, forward strand.
GAAGGGGAGGCACTATATAGAGCAGAGAAAGGCAAGACACCCTCTGATGAAAAGAGAGAGAAAAGGCACTATATAAGAGATAGATAGATAGATCGATAGATAGATAGATGTGAAAGGCACCATATAATAGATAGATAGATAGATAGATAGATAGATAGATAGATAGATAGATAGATAGATAGATAGATAGATAGATATGAAAGGCAATATATGATAGATAGATAGATAGATAGATATGAAAGGCACTATATGATAGATAGATAGATAGATAGATAGATAGATAGATAGATAGATAGATAGTTTAAGGCTTTTGTTTATCTCTACTTCATTCAGTTCCTTGGTGTTTGCCGTAAGGTGCCACGACAGTCTGTCCTTGTTCGCCTTGTGTTTATGGTGGCGCGGTTGGCAGGATTATTAGAGAACCATAGTCTGGCTGAACAACAAGATATAATGGCAGTCATTCAGGCCTTGGCTCTTAAAGTGCAGTTGCTGCAGATGGCTCTCTCTCAGTTATTACTGCCACTCCATCCAGATGACGACTATGCCACTTGACAAACAAGTTCACTTTCCAGCAAAGCCTGTATAATTGAAGAACATCTATCAAGGTACTAAATCCAAAGTAGATAGTAAAGTTGCTATTGAATAAATTGAAAAAGGCACTACATGCTATAAAGATAGAAATAATAATAATAATAATAATAATAATAATAATAATAATAATAACAGATAATAAAACTCGGAGATTCCATCAATGACAAACAGCTCAGGCGCTATATAATAGCCACATCGAATAGCACTCATCACATGATCGACATCCCATTGTTACAGCCCAGTAAATTCCCCCAATCAAAGCCCCCCAAGTGTTGATCTTTGAAGTTTTCTCACATTTCTTTCCACCTTTTCCCACCCCCGGGGGTCTCAAGCTCCGGGAGTACACAGAAGTGTTTTGACCAAATCTTTAGAGGAGCAGCTCCACTGAATGAAGTCCCCCCGAGGATTTCCAAGTTTACTCTCGTTTTCTAAATTGAGAATTACTGCCAGCCTCATCCAGGTTCCTTGCACGTTAATATTTTCTCTCATGCGGTCCGATCAATGCGCTGGAAAGCCATTTCTTATAATTCTTCTGGCTACTTAGTGGCACAGCTGAATTATGGCCAACAAATCCAACACACATTCATTCTTAGTGTGACGGCTTTACAGCCCTCATTATCCGCTTTGCAGCCATTGAACTGAACTGAGACCTGCCGAGTTTTATGGATACCCAGCAGTCTCATTCGAAGGCTGATTTTATGTCCTTTAAAAATTAGGGAAAGGTGAACGTTGTGTACATGCATTGAAGCCCTCCCAGCGTAAGCAGTAAGGGGATCAATGAATCAAAATGTTCTCAGGAAAAGTTGCCATTGGATTATTTACACTTGCAGTGATGGCTAATTAAAGCCGCCGGTAACGAGGACCAGATGCCCTGACGGAGCGGCACACTGGCGCACTGTGTAGTGAATTGGGGGGTGCAGACGAGTCAAAATAAAAATAAAAAAAAGAGGCTTGTATTGCAAATCCGGAGCCATTCCAGGGATTAGGCTCTACTTTCTGGACTAAGTCTTGGAATTTATGGTGGGGCTTTACAGCCACCAGACGTGTCTTGTTCAGCCCCTCTTATCAGTCCTGCTCGGTAATCACTTAGGGAATTCCTTTTAGTTCCTCCAGGGTTAGCATAACATAGCTGTTTTTTTTTTTTTCTGAAGATTCTAAAGAACCTTAGATTCATCCCATTTCTAGTCTGGTTAGTGTCACGGAGGTGGGCAGAACGTACCCCCAAAGGTGTTGGGTGCAGGACAGGAACGAGCCTCAGATGTGATGCCAGTTCATTACAGTGGCACACATGCCCAGACATCCGCACAGTCCTAGTTTAGAAGATCTTGTACTTGTGATGGTATTGGGGGGGTGGTAGCTGGGGTTGGCTTGGTGTGTGTGTGGGGGGATCAAAATGAGAGCACCAGGACAAGGAGCCACACAGAAATGGAGAAGAGCAGGGGATTTGTAAGATGAGGGCCTCTGGAGGACTAACAATCCATCCTTGTTCCCCAATTAAAAGAAAATCGGTAAAATGTCACACGCGGCTGCCAACCTGTGTCACAAAAAGACATCAAAGGTTTGGGGCAGCTACCCGTGTAATATCCCTGGCTGCAAAATGGGTCATTTTTGTTGAGTTGTGTATGGTACAATATCCAAAATGGAACTGGCATAAGTTGCGTAAAATGGCAGCTTTAAAGGTTGTGACAGGAAGTTATGTCATCTGGAGCGCTAAAACCAGAAAGCAATGTCTTTGAGACCAATAAGTGACGTCACTGATGGCGCCGGTACCGGACGTGATGTTGTCAAAAACACCGGCACCTAGTGGGATTTCCCGAGGATAGTCTGCAGAGGACAGAGAGAGAAAGTTAGTGCAGCTCACCATCCCCTGGTCTGGCGTGATATTACTATTCTTTAGACAGACGGGTATCAGAAAGAGTGAAAGGGAGGGTCTACAGGACAGTAGTGAGACCAGCTATGTTATATGGGTTGGAGACGGTGGCACTGACCAGAAAGCAGGAGGCAGAGCTGGAGGTGGCAGAGTTAAAGATGCTAAGATTTGCATTGGGTGTGACGAGGATGGACAGGATTAGAAATGAGGACATTAGAGGGTCAACTCAGGGTGGGAGACAAAGTCAGAGAGGTGAGATTGCGTTGGTTTGGACCTGTGCAGAGGAGAGATGCTGGGTATATTGGGAGAAGGATGATAAGGATAGAGCTGCCTGGCAAGAGGAAGAGAGGAAGGCCTAAGAGAAGGTCTATGGATGTGGTGAGAGAGAACATGCAGGTGATGGGTGTGACAGAGAAAGATGCAGGGGACAGAAAGATCTGGAAAAAGATGATCCGCTGGCAAGATGCAGGGGACAGAATGATCTGGCAAAAAGATGGACCGCTGGCAAAACCTAGCGGGAGCAGCAGAAAGAAGTAGGAGAAGAAGCGCATGCACACGTTTGTGACACCTGCAAATCATGAAGTCCACAAATCTGAAAACTTGAAGTCCAAATTATGGAGCTCTTCATGATGTGCTGAAGGCCAGGAAAGCAATTCTACATGGCAGCGGGATTGCTTCATAAATGAGGACAATCTACAAACTCTTGATAAGTGCCTTCAGCTTGGGAGAGGTGCTATATAGATAAAATGTATTATTATTATTATTATTATTATTATTATTATTATTATTATTATTATTATATCCTCCTCTCAGCACTTGGGTATTTGCCATAAGTCAACCAGGCCTCTCAGGCTGTGAGTTCAGCTCATCTAAGAATGCAGGCCACTTTACAGTGCGATCTTCTGAATCTTTTTCCTGCTGGATCTCCTGTCCAGCTGCACTTGGATCCCAGTCTTGATGCCTGTGTTGCACTTATATCTGATTTTGATCTTTCAGTCTTTATACTTGATGATCTTCTCTGCCTTCTTGCGAAGGATGTTGTTGTCATCTAGGATCATCATATCGATGAAGATGCACAAATTTCTCTTCTTGTCGTGGAACACGATGTCTGGAATATGAGTGGTGATGATTAAATATCTGTGAGAACTGTCTTATCCCTCATGATGATTGTCAACGATCATGCCTGGTATATGCTTATTCCACTTGTCTGTCATCAGAACACCCAGATGTTGGCATAGTGCCCAATGCAGGTACATACTGACCTTGATGTGACGTTCAGGATATTCTTTTGGATCCACTACATGGCATTCGGATAAAATGTGGCTGATGTTCTCCTCAGCTTCACCACACAGATGGCATTTGCTGTTGACTGGTGTGCCTATAAGGCCTGATCTTGATCAACTGTGATAAGGCTTTCAGCTCCTCCTTGAAGCTATGTATACATCAGGTCCTTGTTAATGTATATTATTATTATTATTATTATTATCTCTTCTCTCATTTTTTGTGCTGGTTGCTTTTTACCAGGACACCACCAAGTTCCTCAGGTCTTATTGTTGGATGGTCAGGGGCCTCATGTATAAACGGTGCGTACGCACAGAAATGTTGCGTAAGAACTTTTCCACGTTCAAATCACGATGTATAAAACCTACACATGGCGTAAAGCCACGTACTTTTCCACGGTACCTCATGCCTTGTCGTACGCGCAAGTTCTCCGCTCGGTTTTGCAAACTGGCGGCACCCAGCGTCAAAGCAGTGCTACTGTTTCTGTGTGGTTACTCATTATTTTCCTGACACGGCTTTATAAATACACTGAAACTAACCGCATATTGTTTATTAGTGTAACGCATCTGATTGTAATTAACTTGTAACAATATAATGGTCCAGGGAACAGCCATAGTATTCCAAATACCATAACTGCTTTAGCGTTGTTACTCTCACTTCTTCTTCTTCTTCTTCTTCTTCTTCTTCTTCTTCTTCTTTCAGCTCCTCCCGTTAGGAGTTGCCACAGCGGATCATCTTTTTCCATATTTCTCTCACTGCACCACTCAGAGTATTTATATCACTGTATCTGAGTGTGAATCACAGCAGCAGCTGATCGGAAAGAGAATTATCGGCATACAGCTTCAAGGACACGCTGTCTCAGCCACTGCAAAATGTTTCAAAGCCTTTCCTGTACGGACCTCGCGGTTCAAAACAGTTTCATCCCAAGAACTTTAAATGCACTCAATCAAGTGCTCCTTGTAGAACTGTCTTTACTTATAAGTACAATCACCTCACTGTAAACTTGCACTACAGTTATATCATCGCACAACCTGCGCCACTTTATAAAGCGCATATTTACATATGATGACGATATCATTTTAAGGTGAAATGCAGCAAAATATGTTTGTTAAATTATACAGATAAAACTTTAACTTCATTTAAATAATCTATATTCTTCACTGGGACTGTCGTGAAGGATAGAATAATTAAACATGTACTACGAAGATATTTCAATGTTCTTTAAACGTTTTGAAGAATCGGCGCTAAGCTTACAGATGGCTTAACGTCTATTACAGAGCTGATTGTATGGCGATCGGTTACTTGGGGAAAGAAAAGCAAGGACTGCAGGGGGCCACGCCAATATATATTGAATATAAAACAGAAAGAAAATAACAACACAGCTAAAAGCAGCGACAAATTTCGCAAAAGTTAAATGCTTGTGTCATGAGCACGAGGCTATGCAGTGTCTGCAACGGACGTGGCCATCCACCGTGCATAAGCTACCTTACTGACATTGGCGGGCGAAGGAGCCACCGATTCTTCCTCTGCCCAGTGCCACCACAAGCCTAGAGCCGCCCCTGAGTACTGCTGCAATAAATTATTTCATCGAAGTGAAACACATGTTTAATAACGTGCTTTAAATCATCAAAATGACATCACGTATACATCTCAGTATTTTAGTTATTCAGAGAGCTGTAATATCACAAATGTAATGGACTCTGTGTCCAGTTGGAGGAAGAGAGCCAGTTTAAGAAGCAAGTAGTGATTCACACACATAGAGCACATAGAAGATCAAATACAAAACAAAGCATTTAACGTGCTACTTTAATTACGATGTGATTTGAGAAACTGGTTAATTAAACGATTTTAAGATGAAGTTTATGATGTTCTACTTTAATGACAAAATAAACTACGTGATTAAAGTGGAAATGTCGAGATTGAAGTTGACATTTCGTGCTTTTTCCCCACCGTGTGCCTTTTTTCTCTGTACCCTAATAATCTTTCATGTGACACTCAGACAGTGGGCTTACATCTCGGCTTTCACGGCGACTTTGATATGTGACTTCTTTTTTATTTCCGGCACTGTGCGATTTTGTGAATGTGAGCTTTCAAGTTTCTCCAACACGCTATGTCACTCGATCAACTTCCTTTTGTTGATTATACCACGGTTTATTTGAACAAATAGTATGTTTTTCCTTTGCCTCCACTTGGTATTCGCTGAAATTCTTATATTTCCCTCGTGCTTTTCCCATTGTCTTTTCACAGAAGGCTGAGTTTAAGGGCGATTTATATTGATTTGCATATTCAAAGAGGCGTAATTCTGGGAGGATTTGGGCGTTACATAAAGCGCGTGCACGAGCGTTAGTTTTCACGCTGATCGGGATTTATGTAGCAGAAGAACGTGGAAGTTGGAGTACGCACAGATTCCTGCATCTGGATTTTTCTGTGCGTAAACACATTTCGGCTTTTGTGCTTACGCCATGTTATAGTGCGAGTTCTACGCACGGCGTTATACATGAGGCCCCAGGTCTTTGTAAAGTATGTGGGTGATTCTGAGAGGGGCAACCTTTAGTACCAGGAGGTGATGACCTGGGAACTGACAGCCATGGGCATCGTCTATTTCCTGTGACACTGAAAGTCATAACCGAGGATGAACTTAATGGCAAGTGAGGATGCAACAAGAAGTTAATGGTGCAAAGTGAGTTTGATTCAAATGGCATCTAGCGTTCAGTGCATGAATCTTCTAAATAATAATCCATGAAATCAAAAGTTAACATCAATTATTAAAACCAAGAATGAGTCAAAACCAAGGTGTCACGCGTGTGTGCATAGGGGACACTTCAAGGGCTTTGGTGATGGTAATTCTCCATCTGTCCAGGGGTTGGCGCTGTGTGATGATGTTCTCTATCTCTTTTTCTCCCTCTGCAGACCAGAAGATTGACAGCTCTCCTCCACCAATGTCACTTCTGGTGTCCGTCTACCTGGACCCGCCCCTTCCTAACCCGATTGCTATATGACTGCAAGGAGTGCCATCTTGGGCAGTCTGCTAAATGAGACTCAGGTCTGAAGAAGACTTTTTGCACTTAAGCATAAAATGATCAACCAATTATGAGGGGTTTCCCCAAGGGTGCCCCAAAACTTTGACGTTTTTTGTGTTGTTTGTTACAAAGTATAAATTAAGCGTCAGAAACAGCTCTTCCCTCTCTGTCACCCTTGACTCCTCTGCTCAGCAGGATAAATGTGGTCCTCCGATTGGCTCCTGTTCCAGCCACCTCCTTTATCATCCACACCGAGCCTGGTTCCTTCACCCTGCCACCTTCTATTGGTATCTGCATGACCCACTAGAGCCACTGGGGCGCCATTACTCTTGCTCCTCCTTCTATCCACAACGGCTCAGCTGCCCAATTCTGTTCTTCTCTTCTCGATATTTTGCTTCCTCGTCCTTGTTTTATTCATCTCTCTGACCTACCCAGACCTCTTTTTTACAGTCCTGTGAGTGTAGGTGCTTTTTAATGAACCATTAACCACTCATAAGGGATGGCTGTGCTGATTGCGCTGGCACACATGAATGAGCATTCAGCCGATTCCCCCGTTAAACACTTTTTGGCCATGGGGCCTTCCTTCTGCACAAACCTACCCTCTCAAAGTCTGAGTTGCACCATTTTTGAAAATCACCGCACCCACCAGATCTGCTGATCCTCTACGGACCCCAGACTCACTTCACTGCACTAAGTGACACTCAAATACTTGGCAGTTGATCAAGATATTTTTGGCCAAGCAGACAGATGACAGATTGGAAGCACATGAGCCTTTGTGTTACACATGTGCGAAATTTCAGTCGAGGTCCTTCTGTTTATGGAGTTTTTCAATGACTTTGACTGAGATGTTCACAGTAAACAGTAAACATCACCTCTTATGATGTCTGGTCAGTTGGCTCCAATGGTACGACCGATATTCACAACCATGTTGGACATAACAGTGGTATGCACCACGTTGACAACCTCTTCAGGCTGGTGATCATACTGATGATGAGGAACCGGGAGGCAAAGCTTATGAAGGAGCAATGACTAGTGCAGGTAGCTAAATAGCTATCCGGTTTGGTCATTGAGTGGTGCTAGTAGTGGCTTAGACAGGCATTATTACAGTACTGATTGGAAAGACAGAGAGACCAAATTGAGAAAGATGTGCAGCGGGTTAGGGTGATAATGGATAAAGATGGAAACAAACTCACAAGCGAGGAGGGTGTGTTGAGAAGATAAAAAGAGTACTTCAAGAGGCTGATGAATGAAGAGAATGAGAGAGAGAGAAAATAGGATGATGTGGAGATAGTGAATCAGAGAGTGCAACAGATTAGCAAGGAAGAAGTAAGGACAACTAAGAAAAGGATGAAGAATGGAAAGGCCGTTGATCCAGAAGACATACCTGTGGAAGCATGGAGGAGTTTAGGAGAGATAGCAGTGGAGTTTTAAACCAGATGGTTTAATGGAATCTTGGAAAGTGAGAGGATTCCTGGGGAGTGGAGAAGAAGTGTACAGATGCCGATATTTAAGAATAAGGGGGATGTGCAGAGCTGAGGTAACTACAGGGGAATAAAATTAATGAGCCACAGCATGAAGTTATGGGAAAGAGTAGTGGAAGGTCAGTTAAGACGTTAGGTGATGATTAGTGAGCAGCAGTGTGGTTTCATGCCAAGAAAGAGCACCACAGATGAGATGTTTGCTCTGTTGATGAAGACGTATAGAGAAAGCCAGAAGGAGTTGCATTGAATCTTTGTGGACCTGGAGAAAGAATAAGGAGTTGTGGTATTGTATGAGGAAGTCGGGAGTGGCAGAGAAGTATGTAAGAGTAGTACAGGATATGTACGAGGGAAGTGTGAGGTCTGCAGTAGGAGTGATGGAGGTGGGATTACATCAGGGATCGGCCTTTTCTTATTTGCAATGGTGGTGGACAGGTTGACAGACAAGATTAGACAGGAGTCCCCGTGGACTGTGATGTTTGCTGATGAAATTGTGATCTGTAGCGATAGTAGAGAGCAGGTTGAGGAGACCCTGGAGAGGTGGAGATATGCTCTAGAGGAGAGAGGAATGAAGGTCAGTAGGACCACCAAGACAGAATATCTGCCACAGCCAGGTGTTAAGTGGGCGTCCCCTTGGCATGGTCTAGCCACTCGAGTCCTCAACAATGAAGATCCTGCATCGTAGTGCCATAAATGACGCTCCCTCATGATGCAGGTCAAGTGCCTAATTTGGGAATTCATGAGCAACACAAAGTCAAACCAGCAGTACCCATGGACGCTCTGAAGAGACACAGTACTGAAGGAGTCCAGTTTTCATCTCAGGTCACTGGATAGCATCCACATCTTGCAACAATATAGCAAGACAGGAAGCACCAGGACTCTAAAGACTTGGACTTTCGTCCTTTTGCCTGGGTATCAGGAGTGCCACACACCCCTTTCCAATCAGCCTCATGACCCCCCAAGCTCTCCCAGTCTGACTACTGACTTCATAGGAAGAGTCACCAGAGGTATGAATGTCACTGCCGAGGTAAGTAAACCTCTCGACGAGGTCGACACTCTCTCCGCAGACCGACACACTGTTGATGACCGTGCCCACAAGGTCATTAAACATCTGGGTCTTGGTGTTTATCAGGACACTCACAAGCTCAGGCACTCAGACTCTTTGCTCAGTTTCTCGTGAGCCCCAAACAGACCTTGCTGTGAAGTTTACTTACCTTGGCAGTGACATTCATGTCTCTCGTGACTCTTCCTCAGTAGACAGATTGGGAGATCATTAAGGGTCATGAGGTTGCTGGAAAGGGGTGTGTGGTGCTCCATATGTCTCTGCAAAAGGTCCAAGTCCTGGTGCTTCCTGTCTTGCTATATGGTTGTGAGACATGGACATTATCCAGTGACCTGAGATGTAGACTGGACTCCACGTAACACCTGACTCTGGTAGATAGAAGGTAATTTCTGGAGAAGGGACTGGACCACATATCTGCCTAGGGGGTTGCCAGCCAGGATTATGAACTGTTTCATCGTGTGATGGGTGCTGTACCAGTGCATGCTCCCCAACCTGACTTGACCTGACCTGTTATGAGGTCATCCTTTCTAGTACTTATAATGATTCCTGTAGCAGAATTTTCAGTGAACTGAAAGCTACATAAAAAAAGTTTTGAGCAGCCAGTGAATAATTGACAGTAGTTAATGCTGCCAGAAACACTGCACACGTGAATTCATTTCTCAGTATCCTCCATTTTTTGGAAAATGTCTTAGCATCTTCCAGCATTTTTCCATCCATCCATCCATCCAGTATCCAACCCACTATATCCTAAGTACAGGGTCACGGGGATCTGCTGGAGCCAATCCCAGCCAACACAGGGCACAAGGCAGGAAACAAAAACTGGGCAGGGTGCCAGCCCACCGCAGGGCGCACACACACCAAGCACAATTTAGGATCGCCAATGCACCTAACCTGCATGTCTTTGGACTGTGGGGGGAAACCGGAGCACCCGGAGGAAAGCCACGCAGACACGGGGAGAACATGCAAACTCCACACAGGGAAGACCCTGGAAGCGAACTCGTGTCTCCTAACTGCAAGGTAGCAGCGCTACCAACTGCGCCACCATGCTGCCCTCCAGCATTTTTAACACGGGTAAAAGCACACGTTAGACGGTTCTTTTAACACGCTAGCGTCATAGATTTGTTAGAACTGACAGTGGGGCCAACCGAGTTAAAAAGTGACAAGACATGTGGTGGTCTGCAGCACTCCTCCCAATAAATAGCATTTAAGCTTCTTCTATATTCAGAGACAAGTCATTATTATCCATCCACTTCATGACATAGTCACTGACACAATTGAGTAAGGACAGCATCAAAGAAACCTCATTCGATCTAAAAGAAAGGTATAGCTAGTGTGGCATAAGGCTGGTTCCCTTGCCTGGCCGGGATGCCTATATAGTGGAAGGACTTGGGGAGAGAGAGCATATTTAGGACATTACCTCACCCGAAGAATGCTAGATGGCAGCCCACCTGAGTTGTAGTGATGCCTTGGACTCCTACAGGGCTACTTTGGGGGGGGGTGGAGTTTGGAGAAACCCTGCTGGGTGATGTGGGCACAGCCAGGGGGCATTGCATGGAATGACTGAGCCCTTTGGTGCAAAAAGTGCCGGAAGAAGATCACCGGACACCTTGGGCACCTCCAGGTGCCCTATGAAAGGAGCCAGCTGCCACTACTCCAGAGGAAGGGAGGAAGGGAGTTGAAAGGAAAGGGAAGGGAAGGTGGGAAGACGGGAGACAAAGCTTGCCAGTAGGGGTGGAGGGGAATTGAGAGGAAGAGAAAAAGAGAAAGAATAAGAAAAGAAAGTGCTGCATTGTGCCTTTGCTACTTTCCTGTGGGGAGCGAGAGAAAGTACCTCCCCTCGTTAATAATAAGCGTCTGTGTGCAGAGAATCGTGCCTGTGACTGTCGTGTTGGGCATCTGGGGAGCTATGTGCCCCCCAGGTCTTCATATGAATGAAAATGTGAGAAGCCAGCACTGTACATCCAGCGATGACATGTCCCCTTCAGCTTCATCGCATATCTGCCACTTGCTGCCGGCCTGCTGCTTCAAGGTGTTCTGCTGGTGGTCCCTGGTGTGGAGTGCCTGGTCCTAAGCTGCAATGGTTAGGCTTTCAGTTTCTCTCTCTCTCTCTCTCTCTCTCTCTCTCTCTCTCCTTTGAGTCCAGGAATGTTCAGCCATGTGCCACACTTGCACTTTATTCCGTGAATGGTTTATCAAGACTATGATGGGAGTGGCCAGGCAGTGACTTTTTTCTTCAGCAGTTGGGTCTCCTCTTCTTCAGTGTTGGTCTTCAGTCTGTAGCAGATGGGCCCCTGGCACAGACAGACAGACACTGTATGTCCAAAACACACACGTTTATTTTACTAAAGTCCTGCACACAACACAGTGATCCAACGACAGTACCCAGTCCTTCTCTTTTCTCTCGCCTCCTCTACTCCTTTCTTCCCAACCTTTGTCCTGCTCCTCCCGACTCTCGCCCAGGAATGGAGTGAGACGCCTAACCCGGAAGTGATCCAGGTGCCCCTTGATTAACATCGAGCGGAAGTGCTACACCGTAACCCCGCTCCTCTTAAGGCAGCACTTCCGGGTGTGGTGGAAGTACTGCATGTCCAGACTCTGGAGCTGTCCAGGTGCACCCTGGTGGTGGCCATGGACCCACACTGGGTTGAGTTTCTAAGCTACAATTCCGTGGCCCCGATGTAAACCAAGGGGGCTGCCCTCTCGTGTCCCGGGGTAGGTGGTCCAGGCAGTATGCCCATTCCCCCGGTCTTCTCCTAAAAAGGGCAAGATACCCGGCTGACCATCACATGTCTGAGCCATGCTGGTAGCTTCTCGCTCTTGATTTCCATCAACGCACAAATCATTTGTGATTTCAGGATGACACGACTAACAAACATTGTGACTCTATGGACTGGGTCAGCCCGTGGGTCATTTATTTTGTGGCAAAGTAGCTGTGATAGACGTGCCGGTGCTTTACATTATGACTGGCTGAACCCTCAGTGTTTCATACGGCCTTTACTATTTATTGCACCAGCTGTCACGTCATTACATTCAATAACCGCTCAGACGGATGCCACCTCCAGAGCACAGTGCATGATCTTGTAGGACTTGACGTGTCAGGAAGGAGCAGTCAACGAAGATCTCTATTGGTTTGCGATTGCATACTGTGGTAAAATATTAGGCAGCAGACAGAAAAAGGTTTGGAGATGGCCACCCCGGTATACTGAAAATCAACAAAGAAAAGAAGCCCGTCTTTACAGAGGAGGAGTTCCCAACCGAACTGACTAACAGGTTCAGTTTGTTCTATAAGTATGGTGGGTAGGAGGAAGAGGTGGAGTTAGGGTGGCCAGAACAGGCAGGAAGGGGAATTCTGGGTACCAGAAATGATGTCATCAGGGTTGGCCAGAAATAATGTCAGTGGGTGGACCGGTGGTGATGTCATTGAGCGGCAGGGTCTTTGGTTGAACTGCGGAGGAACAAGAAGAGAGAGGATCAAGTGAGAGCGCCAACCCCTGGTCTGGCTGACAAATAACAAAATTTGTGCCTGTAAACTGTCCCCCATGTGCATGTGTGTGACAATATGTATGAGGTCCATTATCACCGTTCAAATATGATTGCTTCAGGGTGGCAACCGGATGGAGTTCTTGGTGCATTCGTGTTCGCACAAGATGATTGTGATTTATAAAGGGTAAATCACATTGAAATGTGCATACAGGGGCTCTTAACCTGAGGTCCATGAACCCCTAGGAGGTTCATGGATGGGTTTCGGGGGTCCATAAGGGTCAGATAAAATTGAACATTTATTTTCATTATACAGCCCGGTACTGTTGATTTAGGGTAGATGTAGTAGTAGTAGAAGTAGTAATGGCAGTAGAAAACATTGTAGTAGTAGTAGTAGATCTGTTTTAATTTGCACAAGAGAATTGTCTCTCTTTTATAAAAGAAAATCTTGAGACGAGACTATTGCCAAGAGATTTTTTCAAGTCCCACCCTCCTCTCCACCATTTCTAGTTAACGGCCCACAACGACGGTCCTCTCACCTCTCATTGGTGTGAATGCTTTTGTCAGACACAGTTCCTGCGCTCTCAGCTCTTATAAAATGTAATGTTTTCCTCACTTTAAGTTCCCAATTAAAGAAGAGTCCAAATTTTATTGAAGAATTTCATCCCAAAGGGTTATCAACAGAAGAAATGAGTCACACGGGCAATCCTAGCACCGAGAAATGATGAAGTCAAATGAATTAACACGAAAATTGTGGATCGGTTACACGGCAGGTTAGTTAAATGCATATCAATAGACTCTGCTGAGACAGTTGGTCGTGATGGTGCGGAAGATGAAAACATCAACTTACAATATCATGAAGAATATCGAAAACCGTTAACCTCGTCTGGTCTTCCACCGGCCGAATTACCGTTGAAAGAAGGATGTCTCATAATGTTATTGTGTCATTTATTTCTGAGTGATGGGCTATGCAATGGGACAAGATTGGTTGTATTTAAAATTGGTCGAACAATTCTGACATGTCAAATTTTAACAAGCGACAAGAAAGGTAATGTAGTACATCATCAAGGGATAACATCAGACACCAAAGGAGATCTTGATATACCATTCGTGCTAAAATGTTTACAGTTTCCCGTTAGAATAGCTTTTGCTATGACAATTAACAAATCACAGGGACAAACATTCGAAAAGTCGGTTTATTTATTAGAGAGAAAGAAACGATATTCACTCACGGGCAGTTATACATTGCGTTGTCACGATTTAAGTCCAAACACGGAATCAAAATTCAATGTGATCTTATAGAAAAGTTCATTCCAAATATTGCTTTTACTGAAGTTTTACAGTAAAAGTGTAAGTTTAAAAAGTATTTGTGTGTTAATTTCAAAGCCAAGCAGAACAAAAATGTACAACGCAACAAATAACTCTAACGCAACATGAAACATCATTTTATTTCAATTTATTACGTTTTACTGTTGTTTTACTATGGTGAATTACTCGCTGTAATGTAAAATAGTTAGGTCTATTATGCATATGTAACAATTCCCATGAAAATAAAAATCTTTTGTGGCAGGGCTGGCATCCATGCCCAGCCAAGATGACCCTGCACACTATTTTCAGGGGGAGCAACCCTGGACAGTGCAATACCTACCCTGGCCACTAGTTGGCTGGCTCCCCTGGGGTGGAGCAGTCCCTCGGGTTCCCGCAAGGCTCCCTGGGAATTGGAGTTGGGTGCAGCCCTGTTGGGTCCCGCAGGCACCATCAGGGGGTGCTGTGTTTGGGACTCCTGAGCCCGTGTGGGCAGCATATTCATCACACTCGGTGATCAAGCACCTGGAGCACTTCCGGGTGAACTATAAAAGGAGACAGCGGCCACCACTCAGGAGCCAGAATCGGGAGGAAGAGGACGAGCTTGCTAAGGAGGAGTGGTGGTGCAAGAAGGGCATGCTTTGGTTGTGTTTGGGACTTTGTTGTGGCTGGGGGGATTACGGAGAAGACGTGCCCTCCAGCTGAAGAAAATAAACAGTTTTGTGTTATTGTGCCGGGTCGGGTGCTATAGAGCGCTAATTCACACTGTTTAAATTGCAGTGGCGCGAAGCGGTTAGCGCGTAGAACCCGCACGGGAGCTGGCAAGCGAAACGAGCAGGGGGCAGAGCCCCCTAGCATTTCTTAATTCTTAATCTTAATGAGTGGCCGTTACTTTTTGCAGAAAATTGGCATGTTTGATTTAAAGTTTAATAATACTTCATGTATGTCATATATGTATGAGACAATCAAATCTCAATAAATAAAGTACAACATATTAATAGCAGGCAAAGTTGTGTTTACGTGAATATTTCTGGGGAAAGGGGGTCCATCGTTTTCATCAGATTCCTAAAGGAATCCGTGACTTAAAAAAGGTTAAGAATCACTGCTGTAAGATGTCTCCCAAGCACACATATGTGACAATATACCTGTATAGCACCTTTCTCTAATGAGCACTGTCTCAGTACAGGCTGGTCCAGATCTAATTATGCAATTATGAAAAGACGAACACATTGCACCCGCTGTTCGACTGGCAACCGTCTCCCCGCTACCATCTATCGCCAACAAAAATTTTTTTTTGTGAATTCTCTATGTAATAAACTTAATAAGTCACAGCGTTATAAAAATTGGATAATTAGATCTGGACCACCCTATACAGTTTGTATGTACGGATGTCTTGTACAATAGATAGATAGATAGATAGATAGATAGATAGATAGATAGATAGATAGATAGATAGATATAAAAGGCACTATATAATAGATAGATAGATAGATAGATAGATAGATAGATAGATAGATAGATAGATAGATAGATAGATAGATAGATAGATATGAAAGGCACTAAATAATAGATAGATAGATAGATAGATAGATAGATAGATAGATAGATAGATAGATAGATAGATAGATAGATATGAAAGGCACTATATAATAGATAGATAGATAGATAGATAGATATGAAAGGCACTATATAATAGATAGATAGATAGATAGATAGATAGATAGATAGATAGATATGAAAGGCACTATATAATAGATAGATAGATAGATAGATATGAAAGGCACTATATAATAGATAGATAGATAGATAGATAGATAGATAGATAGATAGATAGATAGATAGATAGATACTTTATTAATCCCAAGTGGAAATTAATAATTTAATAAATAAATAATAAATTAGTAGGAACAGCACTGGCAGGTAATATGGCTTTTATATTTCATATATAGTGCCTTTGTATACTGCTTAAAAACACTTTTTAACCAGAGTATAGCATCAAAGCGAAGAACTCGATTGGCATTTGCCATAGAATACCATAATTGTCAGGTCCACCACTGGCATGCGCCCAGTGCATTCACAGATGAGAGCAGGTTCACCCTAAGTGCATGTGACAATACAATGCAATACAATACAATTTATTGTTGTATAACCCAAAATCACACAAGAAGTGCCACAATGGGCTTTAACAGGCCTTGCCTCTTGACAGCCCCCCAGCCATGACTCTCTAAGAAGACAAGGAAAAACCCTTGTAGGGAAAAAATGGAAGAAACCTCAGGAAAGGCAGTTCAAAGGGAGACCCCTTTCCAGGTAGGCCGGGCGTGCAGTGGGTGTCCAAAAAAGGGGGGTAAATATGACACAATACACAGAACAGAAATAATCCTCAATACAGTATAAAAATGAAAATATTATCAAGTATGGAGCAGAAAGTAGGAGATATCACATAATAGGATTTGGACTTGTTTATAAAGGAACACTTTTAAAGACTTTAAGACAGATGTGAAAGGGTCTGGAGAAGCCGTGGAGAACATTATGCTACCTGTAACATCGTTTAGCATGACTGGTTTGATTGGGGGTCAGTGATGGTCTGCGGACATATAGACCTCTACAGGGTAGACAACAGCACCTTTACAGCCATTAGGTATTGGGATGAAATCCTTGGACCCATTGTCACACCCTATGCTGGTGCAGTGGCTCCTGGGTTCCTCCTGGTGCACAACAATGCCCGGCCTCATGTGGCGAGAGGATGAAGGAATCAATCCCATTGACTGATCGCCTGACGTCAATCCAATAGAACACCTCTAGGTGGGACGTTATGTTTCGGGTCCATCCAAAACCTCAGACTGTCCAGAAGCTCAGGGGGGCCTGGGTCCAGATCTGGGAGGAGATACACCCAGGAGACCATTCGTCTGTCTCATCAGAACATTGTCAGGCAGGCATACAAGCACATGGTGGTGGGTTGGCCATACAAACTACTGAGTACGATTTGGAGTTGCTGCAATGAAATTTCATCAAAATGGACTTGCCTGCCTGCCTGCCACATGATTACCCCATCAGATGATGGCTGCCATCATTTCGTTCCTAAGACATTACCATACCAGTCCATAGCAGTAGAAACAGCCAGCAGGATTTTTCCCCACTGAGATCTGATGTGTTTTCAGAGTGTTCCTTTCATTTTTTTGAGCAGTTTATATTGAACTCCGTGTCAATACCCTTTGTAAGTATAGAAGTCTTGGTCGGGATAAGCAAGCATGGAAACGGATGGATGAGTGGACTTGGTCAGTAACCACAGCCGAAGCAGTAACACAAAACAACCCTTCAATTTATATAGCGCCTTTCACTTTATATAGGGCTTTTATAAGTCAGAGGTTAGTGCCAGGTGTGCAGTGGCCATGGCAGTGCCCTTCTGTTCTGGTGCTTTATAACATAAATGACCCTTTTTATTTTTGTACACTTGGAGCTCAGACCCCCTCAGGGTCACACAGGGAATCAAATCCCGGGATCAAACTTGGGGTTCAAGCTCGAATGCCTCCGTCAAAAGGCCGCATGAAGAGGACATGACAGGAGGTGGTAAAACAAAAGGACTTTGGCACAAGAGGCCCAGATGTGGCCGATCTTTAGGGGGGGTGACGTGCAGAAATCAGGGAAGTCGTCAGCAGGCTTTATGATCCTACGGTTTAGGATGGCCCTTTGTCTATTCAGGGACTTTGGACGGCTCCTAACAACCAAGACCCTGAAAATGGCCGTCCACCATGAGCCTTCATTCCTTAGTGGAGAGAACTGAAACAGCCTTCTCCGCCATAAAACTTGTGCTAAGGCAGCCTGAAAAGAAGACCCTCAATAGCTTTTGTGTTTTTTTTATGGGCTTGACCTTCCTTTCATTGGCAGTGAATGTGGGCCATCAACCAAAATAATTTATGGCTTGAGCTTGTGACCTTGAGCATTGTGGAGAGGAAAAGGTAACTGTTTGCGGAATGACAAAAAAAAAAAAAAAGCAAAAGCCGGCACTTTCGGGAGGGTGACTGGCATCTCTGTCTATTTATTGATCGATTAATTTATAGATTTATTTCAGGATTTGGCTTTCAGCAGGAGAAAAAGCAACTCCATTTCTAAGGAAATTCAGCAAACTTGCACAAGAGCTTCATTTACGGCCGGCCTGTAAGCCTTTTAAAAAGCTGTTTGGCATTCCCGCCCAACTGCATTTTACAACAGGGGGGATTTGCAAAAAAAAACCCAACCGTGGAAGTAGCCATGCGACGTATTTGACACGGCAGGATGGAACTGCTTGATTGCAAATAGAAGTCAAAGGCTTTAAGTGTGGTTGTACACAGAGTGGCCACTTTTATAGGTACAGCAATCCAACGGCGAGTTGCACCTCCCTTAGCCTTAAAAGTAGCATAAATCTGTCTGGGTATGGATTTTAAAAGAAGGGGGGCACGGCACCCTTGTCAGAACATTGCAAAGATTTCGACGAGAACAGGCCAGTCAGACCCACAAAGCTTGCCAGTCCGCTCCACTTAATTCTTCCAAAATAACATAAAGTCGAGTTTTGAAAGTCCCTAAAGTCTTACTGTCCACCACACTACTTGGTCGCTTATTCCAAGTGTCTATCGTTCTCTGTGTAAAGAAAAACTTCCTAATGTTTGTGCAAAATTTCCCCTTAACAAGTTTCTAACTATGTCCCCGTGTTCTTGATGAACTCATTTTAAAGTCACCGTCTCGACCCACTGTACTAATTCCCTTCATAATTTTAAACAATTCACTCAGGTCTCCTCTTCATCTCCTTAAGGCTCAGCTCTTTTAACCTTTCCTCATAACTCATCCCCTGTAGCCCTGAATCAGCGTAGTCGCTCTTCTCTGGACCTTTTCTTGTGTTGTTTTGTCCTTTTTGTAGCCTGGAGACCCAAACTGCACCCAGGACTCCAGATGAGGCCTCACCAGTGTGTTATAAAGCTTGAGCAGAACCTCCTGTGACTTGTACTCCACATGTCAAGGCGCTATATAACCTGACATTCTGTGGATTACCAGATAATTTGGAACCCGTTATATTATCACGGAAGGACTTGGATAGCAGACAGGCTTGGGAAGATTTGTGGCAGATTAAATTTAATGTGAGTAAATGTGAAGAATTACATGTAGGAAGTTAAAATGTGAGGTTTGAATACACAATATGCAGTCGGAAAATCAAGAGGACACCCTACGAGAAGGATTTAGGAGTCATAGTGGACTCTAAGCTATCGACTTCCCGACAGTGTTCAGAAGCCATTAAGAAGGCTAAGAGAATGTCAGGTTACTGTATATAGCGCCTTGGTGTGTGGAGTACAAGTCACAGGAGGTTCTGCTCAAGCTTTATAACACACTGGTGAGGCCTCATCTGGAGTCCTGGGTGCAGTTTGGGTTTCCAAGCTACAAAAAAGACTTAACAGCACAAGAAAATGTCCAGAGAAGAGCAACTAGGCTGATTCAGGGCTACAGGGGATGAGTTATGAGGAAAGATTAAAAGAGCCGAGCCTTTACAGTTTAAGCAGAAGAAAATCTAATTAAATTAAATGTAAAGTATGATACATAGGAGGTAAAAATGTTAGGTTTGAATACACAATGGGAGGTCTGAAAATCAAAAGTCCCCCTTATAAGAAGAATCTAGGAGTCGCAGTGGACTCGACACTATCAACTTCCAGATCATATTCAGAAGCCATTAAGAAGGCTAACAGAGTGTCAGGTTATATAGCGCCTTGATGTGTGGAGTACAAGTCACAGGAGGTTCTGCTCAAGCTTTATAACACACTGGTGAGGCCTCATCTGGAGTCCTGTGTGCAGTTTAGGTCTCCAGGCTACAAAAAGGACATAACAGCACAAGAAAAGGTCCAGAGAAGAGCGACTAAGCTGAGTCTACAGCTTGGATGGCAGAAAGTCTTGGGTAAATTTGTGGCAGATGAAGTTTAAAATCAGTAAATGTAAAGAATTACATGCAGAAAGTAAAAATGTGAGGTTAAAATACGCAATGGGTGGTCGGAAAATTGAAGGATTTAGGAGTCGTAGTGAACTCGACACAATCAACTGTCAGCAAGTGTTCAGAGGCCATTAAAAAGGCTAACAGAATGTCAGGTTATATAGCGCCTTGATGTGTGGAGTACAAGTCACAGGAGGTTCTGCTCAAGTCTTTATAACACACTGATGAGGCCTCATCTGGAGTCCTGTGTGCAGTTTGGGTCTCCAGGCTACAAAAAGGACATAACGGCACAAGAGAAGGTCCAGAGAAGAGCGACTAGGCTGATTCCAGGTCTACAGGGGTTGAATTATGAGGAAAGATTAAAAGAGCTGAGCCTTCACAGTTTAAGCAAAAGAAGATTAAAACGTGACCTGATTGAAGTGTTTAAAATGATGAAAGGAATTAGTGCAGTGGATTGAGACAGTGACTTTAAAATGAGTTAATCAAGAGCACAGGAACACAGTTGGAAACTTGTTAAGGGGAAATTTTGCACAAACATTAGGAAGTTTTTCTTTACACAAAGAACGACAGACACTTGGAATAAGCGACCAATTAGTGTGGCAGACAGTAGGACTTTAGGGACTTTCAAAACTCGACTTGATGTTTTCTTGGAAGAAATAAGTGGATAGGACTGGTGAGCTTTATTGGGCTGAATGGCCTGTTCTCATCTAGAGGGTTCTAATGTTCTAATAAGAAACAAGCTGGTGAAGTTTACAGTTGATACCAAGAGATGTGGACTGGTAGATAATTTGGAAACCATTAAATCATCATAGAGGGACTTGGAGAGAAGACAGGCAGGGGCAGATTTGTGGCAAATGAAATTTAATCTCAATAGATGTAAAATATTACAGGTAGGAAGTAAAAATGAGAGGTTTGAATATGTAATGGGAGGTCGGAAAATCGAGAGTCCACCTTATGAGAAGGATTTAGGAGTCGTAGTGGACTCTAAGCTATCGACTTCCAGACAGTGTTCAGAAGCCATTAAGAAGGCTAACAGAATGTCATGTTATATAGCGCCTTGATGTGTGGAGTACAAGTCACAGGAGGTTCTGCTCAAGCTTTATAACACACTGGTGAGGCCTCATCTGGAGTCCTGGGTGCAGTTTGGGTCTCCAAGCTACAAAAAAGACTTAACAGCACAAGAAAAGGTCCAGAGAAGAGCGACAAGGCTGATTGAGGGGCTACAGGGGTTGAATTATGAGGAAAGATTAAAAGAGCTGAGCCTTTACAGTTTGAGATAAAGAAGATTAAGAGGAGACCTGACTGAAGTGTTTAAAATTAGGAAGGGAATTAGTCCAATGGATCGAGACGGAAACTTTAAAATGAGTTAATCAAGAACACGGGAACATAGCTGGAAACTTGTGAAGGGTAAATTTAAAACAAACACTTGGGAAGTTTTTCTTTACACAAAGTATGATAAACACTTGGAATAAGCAACCAGTTAGTGTGGTAGACAGTTAAACTTTAGGGACTTTCAAAACTGAACTTGATGTTTTTTTAGAAGAAATAAATAGATAGGACTGGCGAGCTTTGTTGGGCTGAATGTCCTGTTCTCTTCCAGAGTGTTCTCTAATGTATGGTTGCCAATATTCAAATGTACTTTGCTTATTGTTATTTTACAAATATCATCAATAATTAATTATTTAACTTGTAACTTAACTCCTGCTTGTCTCTTACTCTATGTAATTACCCAAGATTATGGATTTATAAGGGAAGGTGGGGAGAAGTTACAAAGTACAATACCTTAGTGGTGTGTCTATGGGATTTGACAAAGGCTGCACATTAATAATACGAAGGGGGAAAGCAGAGTCATAGAGAGCTCTATCAAGACAAAACATCGATCATTTGATTCTTCAACTAAACCATTTCCTGACAATGAGTCACTTGCTTCTCGTTCATTTGATTCTTGACATAACTCTTTACCTGAGAGCAAGTGGTATTATTCTTAATCATTTTAATTCTTGAACTGAATAATTACCTGAGAACAAGTCTCATGATTCCTAATTATTTGATTCTCAAACTGAATCATTACAGTCATATGAAAAAGTTTGGGAACCCCTCTTAATTCTTTGGGTTTTTGTTTCTCATTGGCTGAGCTTTCAAATCAGCAACTTCCTTTTAACAGATGACATGCCTTACGAAAACAGTAGGATTTCAGCAGTGACATTAAGTTATTGGATTAACTGAATATATGCAATATGCCTCATAACAAAATTAGACAGGTGCATAAATATGGGCACCCCAACAGAGATATGACATCAATACTTAGTTGAGCCTCCTTCTGCTAATCTAACAGACGCCTCCTGTAGCCTTTGATGAGTGTCTGGATTCTGGATGGAGATATTTCTGACCATTCTTTATACAAAATCTCTCCAGTTCAGTTCAATTTGATGGCTGCCCAGCATGGACAGCCTGCTTCAAATCATCCCATAGATTGTCGATGATATTCAAGTCAGGGGACTGTGACGGCCATTCCAGAACATTGTACTTCTCCCTCTGCATGAATGCCTTTGTAGATTTCAAACTGTGTTTTGGGTGATTGTCTTGTTGGAATATCCAACCTCTGTGTAACTTCAACTTTGTGATTGATGCTTGAACATTATCCTGAAGAACTTCTTGATATTGGGTTGAATCCATCTGACCCTCGACTTTAACAAGGGCCCCAGTCCCTGAACTAGCCACACAGCCACACAGCATGATGGACCCTCCACCAAATTTGACAGGAGGTAGCAGGTGTTTTTCTTGGAATGCGGTGTTCTTCTTTCTCCATCAAAGTGCTTTTTGTTCTGACCAAATAACTCCATTTTTGTCTCATCAGTCCAAAGCACTTTGTTCCAAAATGAATCTGGCTTGTCTAAATGAGCATTTGACTACAACAAGCGACTCTGTTTGTGGCGTGAGTGCAGAAAGGGCTTCTCTCTCATCACCCTGCCATACAGATGTTCTTTGTGCAAATTGCACTGAATTGTAGAACGATGTACTGATACACCATCTGCAGTGAGATGTTCTTGCAGGTCTTTGGAGGTGATCTGTGGTTGTCTGTATCGATTCTCACAATCCTGTCATATGCCGCTCCTGTATTTTTATTGGCCTGCCAGACCTGTTGGTTTAACAGTAACTGTGCCTGTGGCCTTCCATTTCCTGATTCCATTCCTTACAGTTGAAACTGACAGTTTAAACCTCTGAGATGGCTTTTTGTAGCCTTCCCCTAAACCAGGAGACTGAACAATCTTTGTTTTCAGATCTTTGGAGAGTTGCTTTGAGGATCTCATGCTGTCTGTCACTCTTCAGAGGAGAGTCAAAGGGAAGGAAGCACAACTTGCAATTGACCACCTTAAATACCTTTGACCACTCATGATTGGACACTCCTGTCTATGAGGTTCAAGGCGTAACGAGCTCATCCAACCAAGTAATCAGCATTGAGCAGTGACAGGCATTCAAATCAGCACAATGACAAGGGGACCCACATTTTTGCACAGCCAGTCTTTCACATTTGATTTAATTTCATAAAACTAGATACTGCGTCACTAAAAATCTTTGTTCAGAAAACACCGCAGTACTCAGATGTTCCTAGAAAATGAAAGACATACCACTGCTATCTTTTTTGTTAAAAGGAGAGTCAATTATTATGCAGGCTGAGAGGGGGTCCCAAACTTTTTCATATGACTGTATCTCAGAATGAGTCAAGTAGTTCTCGTTCATTTGATTCTTGAACTGAATCATTACCCGTAAATGAGTCACACAATTCTAATTTAATTACAAGTCTCAAACTCACTGTTTTATTTTAATTATGCATTTTGTACTTTGCTGTCAAACAGCTCCATGATGTCAAAGCCTTCTCTTCCTCTTTAAAGGGAGCTGCAGAATCGAACTACTCAAATGAATCGCTTACCTAAACAGGGAGATTGAAAGAATCGAATGACTAAAGTGACTTCAAACACCCATCACTAGCAGGCACTCCATAAACAGCAGACTTTTGTTCTTTTCACTTTTTTGGGCTCCAGTGTTATGTTTCAGCCAGGACTGTCCATGGTTTATTTTTGCGTTCCTTTTCTTGCTCATGTTTCACCCTTTAAATATTATTGATAATATTCTTTAAATGCAAAATATGGGCCTTTATTGGAAGCAGAAACATACTGGAGACATTAGAAGACTGTCACATTGGCTTGCCAAGTGTTGGAGATGAGCCTGAACACAGACAGAGACGCACATTTTTATTTCTCTTTTGTCTCTACACAGCACCGTGCACAATCACCAACAATCACCAATCAATGCTCGGTCCTTTTTCTCTCTGTTTGTCTCTTTTCCTCTCTTCTCCTGCCGCCTTCACTCCACTCCTCTCCTCTCCCGCAAGCTCTGTCCTCCAGCTCCCGGGATGGAGTGTGGCGGCCCCTTTTATGTTGCACCCGGATGTGCTCCAGGGGCTCCTGGACGATTTTCCGGCAGCACTTCCTGGTGTGGTGGAAGTGCTGCATGGGCACCCGGAAGCACTCCAAGTGTGTCCGGATTCTCTTCCGGCAGCATTTCCTATTGTAGTCCAGGGTTCTGGGATTGTCCAGGTGACCCCTGGCGGTGACCACGGTGCCTAACACGGTTGAGCTTCTAAGTTCTGCTCCTGTGGCCCTAACGCCAATCGGGGTGGCTGCTCTCTCATGTCCCGGGGGAGATATTGTTTCTCTCCCAGTCCTTCCACTCTGCAGGTGGCCCAGTTAGGCAAAGGTCCCAACTGTTATTTATTGACAGCAAGTCACAACATGGGGCAGCACGGTGGTGCAGTGGTAGCGCTGCTGCCTCACAGTAAAGCAGTGGTTCACAAACTGTGGGGTGCGAAGTAACAAAAGGGGGGGGTGGGTGTGAAGATGTGAAAAAAAGAAAACAAGAATCAAAAATATGAAAAATACATCTATTGAAACCAAAACAAATGAACTTAAACTACATTCTGATACTAGAAAAATAAATGTAGAGTTAGATAAATGTCAATAAAAGTTAAGAAGGTATGATAATATATGCATCTATGATATATCATTAATTAAAAAAGAACAAATTGATATTAGTGGGCTCCTTTCAAAAAAAGTTAGGGGGTCGCGATTAAAACTGTTATGAAAACACGGGTCACAAATACTTAAAGGCTGAGAATCACTGCAGTAAGGAGACGCGGGTTTGCTTCCCGGGACCTCCCTGTGTGGAGTTTGCATGCTCTCCCCGTGTCTGTGTGGGTTTCCTCCCACAGTCCAAAGACTTGCAGGATAGGTGTATTGGCGATGACAACTTGTCCCTATTGTGTGCTTGGTGTGTGTGTGCCCTGTGGTGGGCTGGCACCCTGCCCAGGGATTTGTTCCTGCCTTGCACCCTGTGTTGGCTGGAATTGGCTCCATCAGACCCCCCGTGACCCTGTGTTAGATTATAGGATGTTGAAAGATGACTGACTGACTGAAGTCACAACATATATAGATTAGCATGGGGCCCCTGGGGAACTGCCCATGCATTAAGATGGCCCTGTGCCCACCACCACACAAAGATAGCCAGGCAACTGGCACGCCGTGCATTCCTGCTGGCCGCCGATAGCCTCCACAGCGTGCAGCAACAGACATTTTATGTTGATTAATGTGTGAAACCGTTACTTTGTGTGCTTTTCAGAAAACTCTGCAGCCCTCAGAAGAGTTCAAGAAGTCTTCATTACCGACAGTGTCCATCACCGTCCAGATGTACTGTAAATATGAATGGATGGATGCGAAGACAACGGAATGGACCAAGTGATCAAATCAAATAATGTGTGGAGAAAGGATGGACAGATGGATGGAAAGAGGAATGCACAAAAGGACAGACAGATAGATGGATTGGCGGATGGGTGGAAAAATGAATCAATCAGTCGATCAATCCATTAATGGAAGTGGAGTAGGGGGTAGGGGTGGACAGACTGATGGTAAACCAAATAAATGAATTGATGGATGGAACCCTCAGGGAAAGTCCTCAGTGAGTTCTGGGACACATGCAAGCAGAGGGAGCATTTTATTGAATGTGAACAGTTTAGGATATGCAGTATATCTTCATTCCAGCAGATGTCACTGTTCATTTTGAACCAGGATACTGTAGGCATTTTCACCTGATCGTGAGTTTCGACAGGTGTGAAGTTTCAACTCACCCAGTTCCACTACAGCCTCGTGTCTCCTAATCAACGACGGAACAGGAGCATGAATCATTAATCTAACTCCAGTGTATTGATTTTGGTCTAAAAGACTAATCTTATCTTAATTTTTAAAGTTACTGTAGCATTAGTTAGCTCGACTTTCCATCATTTGCAAAGCTTCAATTTCTATACTCCTAAAAAGTAACACAACTATGGCTTACAACTCTGACTCTGCTGGAGAAGGCTAGACGCCTTCCTTTTACCAAGGACCCATCAGGCATATCCCAATGGAAGCATTTCCGAGGGAAGTGGATGTCCCAAAAAGCAGGGATCCCACCAGCACCCCTGGCAGCACCCATGGGACCCAGTAGGGCTGACTCATGGCACTATAACCCCCATCATGCCCTGCAGGTGTCCACATGGATACTGAGGTCCTGAGATGCTGCCATCTAGCGGTTGGGGGATAATAATATTCCAAAATAGTAGCCTTCCATCACTACTCCTTTGTCCAGGATGAATATGGGATGGGATTTCAGAAAATCTGGTCTGGCTTTTTACGCTTTCAAAAATGTTATGTTTAATACTAGAATCCCTGAAGCCTACGAAAAAAGTTGTAATTCCGTGCCATCTTGGTTATATCTTTATATATAATACGCTGTCCATTTGTCTGTCCAGGATTTTAAATCACCTGTAGCTCGCAAACCGTTTGAACTGTTGACCTGAAATTTGGTACACGTATACTACGTGCTGTCTACTATCCGCTTTCGGGGTGATGATTGACCTCCAAGGTTATTCCTCTTTTTATTTATATTTCATTTTATTGTAGAATCAACTCTCCACAGCAGCCAGCAGGGTGGTCGTGCGGCTCGTGTATGGGCACCACTCTCATTCCCTCCCACCTTCGCCATCACTTCCTCTACCTCTTCATATCTTAAATCATTCTTGAGGCAGATTGAAGACTTAAGTGGCAGCTTAAGTGAAAAATTAAGGAAAACGTAGTAAGTAATTGCAACACAAACACTGACTTAATCAGTTTTAATGTGAAAAGATGGTGTTGAAAGAAAAGAAGCAGCGGGCCGCTAGGGTGGAGTAAAGAAGAGCTGATCAGGAAGGAACAAGTGCATCAACTTCTGAGCATATCTATCTATCTATCTATCTATCTATCTATCTATCTATCTATCTATCTATCTATCTATCTATCTATCTATCATATAGTGCCTTACACATCTATCTATCTATCTATCTATCTATCTATCTATCTATCTATCTATCTATCTATCTATCTATCTATCTATCTATCTAAACGAATGATAAACGTACAGAGAAAGAGGATGAAAACTATAAGTCAAGTGTAGTCATGCAGTGCACCATTACTGGTTTATTTCTAAACACACATTTTAAACAACAGAGGTTGCTATACAAATAAGCATCAAAATAAACAGAATGCAGAAAATCATGCAAAGGTCGATTAATAAAACAACCAATTATAACATCCACCACAATCCCATTATACACAGTGAAAGGTGGAGGAAAACACAAGTAGGTCTTTTAAAAACCTCGATGGAGACATTCTGTTATGTCATGTCATGTTATGGTAGGTGTCCGATATCATAACCAAGAATAAGCCCTATCTCTATCTATACTAATAAAAGGCAAAGCCCTCACTGACTCACTCACTCACTCACTCGTCACTAATTCTCCAACTTCCCATGTAGGTAGAAGGCTGAAATTTGGCAGCCTCATTCCTTACAACTTACTTACAAAAGTCAGGCAGGTTTCATTTTGAAATTCTACGCGTAACGGTCATAACTGGAACCTACTTACATACATATATATGGCCATAGCCTGCAGCTCGGTCGCCGTGTGAGGCGGAGTTGCGTCCCCCATCATCACGCCTCCCATGTAATTGAATACCTGCCCATATAAGGCCGTCCATCGGCAGCAATCCAATGGACACACTGGCGCTAAATATTTGCAGGTGAAGGACTGTGCTTATGCAAACAAAGATGAGATAGTCATGGATGGACTAGTGTTTGGCACAAACTCAGCGAAAGTGCGAGAGAAACTTTTAAGTGCTGCATCTTAACTAACATTAAATAAAGCCGTGGACATCGCACGAGATAGCACAAGATAGCACAAGCACAACTGAGAACCTTCGATGCATGTACTCCGAGCGGCTCACGTGAACTGACTGTGAACGCAGTATGCAGAGAACAAGGAAGAGCTTTGTAGAGCGCTGAACAAAAAACGCATTACACAATTGAGAAGGCAGCAAAAGAATATGAAGCGAGTGACGCATACAAGCATATTCATAAAGTGCAGCTACTGCGGAAACAAAGCACACGGTGTAAACCTTAAGTTTAAATTAAGTTCATAGACACGCTGCCGCTGGCATTTGTCATGCCTAAGACGAATATGATATTCGTGAGATACAAGTTTAATGAGAAGACGCAGGGTATAAACGAGACTTTGGATCACTTTTGTAAAAGAGTTAAAATTGCTGGTGAAGGACTGTGCTTATGCAAATGAATAGGAAAGCATGGTGTAAAGCTTAACTTTAAATTAAGTTCACAGACTCGCTGTCGCTGGTGTTTGTCATGCCTAAGACGAATACGATATTCGCAAGATACAAGTTTAATGAGAGGACGCAGGGTATAAACGAGACTTTTGATCACTCTGTAACTGAGTTAAAATTGCTGGTGAAGGACTGTGCTTATGCAAACGAAGATGAGATGGTCAGAGATAGAATACTGTTTGGCACAAACTCAGCAAAATGGCGAGAGAAACTTTTAAGTGCCTGGTCTTAGCTAACATTACATAATTGCTGGTGAAGGACTGTGCTTATGCAAATGTTACATTATATTTAAAATGTTTCCTTTTCTTTTTCATAACTTCTTTAACACACTACTTCTCCGCTGCAAAGCGCAGGTATTTTGCTAGAATACTATAAAGCTACTATATTAGTATAGTGTAGTGGTATATATACTACTATACAATACTAGATTCAGAAACCAGAAATTGTAGT
The DNA here is from genome assembly GCF_016835505.1 of Polypterus senegalus. Classification (NCBI taxonomy): domain Eukaryota; kingdom Metazoa; phylum Chordata; class Cladistia; order Polypteriformes; family Polypteridae; genus Polypterus; species Polypterus senegalus. Next base: position 183,284,678 of record NC_053159.1, read on the forward strand.
CGAGAGATCATAGCCCACAAACCTTTTGCCAGTCAAGTGTATTCCACCCTTACTGGTTCTCGAATAGAGGCGCACTTGCTTTGCTGTACCTTTTGTGAAAGTGTTTATTTGATATTTGGACTTCAGTCTTCACACATTATACATTTGACATTAACATTTTATTATTTTTTACTGTAACATGAATAAGGTTTCTGTTTAAGTTATGTGTTCTACATTTCTTGCCTCGCATTTCCTGTCATCCTGCATTTACCCCAGCGTTTCTCAACCTTTAAGTATTTGTGACCGAGTTTTTTTGAAAGGAGCCCATTAATACCAATTAGTTTTTTTTTAATTAATGATATATCATAGATGCATATTTTATTATACCTACTTAATTTTTATCAACATTTATCTGAATCTATATTTATTTTCCTAGTATCAGAATGTGGTTTAATTTAATTTGTTTTGGTTTCAATAGATGTATTTTTCATATTTTCGATTCTTGTTTTATTTTTTTCACATCTTCACGCCCCACTTTTTGTTACTTTGCACCCCCCTAGGGGGGCCCGTCCCACAGGTTGAGAACCACTGATTTACTCAGATCATTGTAGACACGGAGCACGCACGAAATGTATGTGTGCCAAATAACGATATATTATTTTTCCTATACAACTCCAGGCACCTCACACCCAGATAAAGAAGACTTGAGCTAGGAGAATTGGTATTGGATAGCAGGCTGCTTGCTGCTTGTACTGATTGACACATTTGCAGTACAAAAGACGCTGATGAGGAGGTGCGAAGGGATTTAAGGTGGGCCGGAATTATGAGTTTTTTCGTAGGCTTCAGGGATTCTAGTATTAAGAAAACTGAACAGCAGTTAGTCATGGACCCTCCATCACTAGCACACATCAGTTGACGCCATTTTTCACTTCACTTGATTTGGATTCTGCTGTGTGTGGAAGCCATGGGGTCACCACAGGCCTCTTGAACTACATTATAAAGTGCTGTTAAAAAGTGTGTATTTAATGTCGTCTACTAACATGTGGAATTGCATTCTGTTATCGCTCTAACATTTGAATGTGAATGTTACAAAACTAATAAATAAAAATATAATAACTGACTCTTGGAGGTACTGTAAGTGAATAAAAAATGTTAAAGGTGTCACACGCACGAATAGGAGGGAGCTGAAGCGACCATGTGAAGGTAATTCCGTGCTAGGCCAGAGGGTGGCGGGGTGCACTAAACCTAATTCTGTTATCTCTGCAGACCGAACACGGAAAATCTGGTTTGAATCCACATTGACGACATCACTTCCAGTTCCGGTGCTTCTGTGGGGTACAAAATCTGTACATTTTGGTTTATCCATCCAACCATCCATTATCCAACCTATATCCTAACATAGGGTCACAGGGGTCTGCTGGAGCCAATCCCAGCCAACACAGGGTGCAAGGCAGGAAACAAACCCCAGGCAGGGCACACACACACACACAATAGGGACAATTTTGAATCGCCAATGCACCTAACCTGCATGTCATTGGACTGTGGGAGGAAACCAGAGCACCAGGAGGAAACCCACACAGGCATGGGGAGAACATGCAAACTCCACGCAGGGAGGACCTGGGAAATGAACCTAGGCCTCCTTACTGTGACGCAGCAGCGCTACCACTGCGCCACCATGCCACCTGTATTTTGGTTTATATTTTCATTATATTTTGTTCAAGACAAAACAACAGATGAATTTAAACACAGGACACATCAAAGCATATCTTATTTCCAATTGTGCTTCACTTTTAAAGCAACTGTTCAAGCAAAAGAGGAAGACATAGCAATGCCTAAGGCTATCAATTACTTAATAACCTGAAAAAAGATGGACATCTGGGACAATAAGTTGCTAAATGGGTTTACAGCCTGGGAAAGGAAGACATGCCAGTAGGTAGAGATAGATAGATAGATAGATAGATAGATAGATAGATAGATAGATAGATAGATAGATAGATAGATAGATAGATAGATAGATAGATAGATACTTTATTAATCCCCAAGGAGAAATTCACATACTCCTGCAGCAGCATACTGATAAAAACAATATTAATTAAATAAAAATGAAGTGCAAGTTAAAAAAATACAAGGTGGAGAGTGTGAGGCAGGTATAACAGACAATAACTTTGTATAATATTAACGTTTATCCCCCCCGGGTTAGAATTGAAGAGTCACATAGTGTGGGGTCTCCTCAGTCTGTCAGTGGAGCAGGACGGTGACAGCAGTCTGTCTCTGAAGCTGCTCCTCTGTCTGGAGATGATCCTGTTCAGTGGATGCAGTGGATTCTCCATGATTGACAGGAGTCTGCTCAGCGCCCGTCGCTCTGCCACGGATGTCAGACTGTCCAGCTCCTTGGCGACAATAGAGCCTGCCTTCCTCACCAGTTTGTCCAGGCGTGAGGCGTCCCTCTTGTTTATGCTGCCTCCCCAGCACACCACAGTGTAGAAGAGGGCGTTCGCCACAACCGTCTGACAGAACATCTGCAGCATCTTATTGCAGATGTTGAAGGACACCAGCCTTCTAAGGAAGTATTGTCGGCTCTGTCCTCTCTTACACAGAGCGTCAGTATTGGCAGTCCAGTCCAATTTGTCATCCAGCTGCACTCCCAGGTATTTATAGGTCTTCACCCTCTGCACACAGTCACCTCTGATGATCACGGGTCCATGTGGGGCCTGAGCCTCCTAAAATCCACCACCAGCTCCTTGGTTTTGCTGGTGTTCAGGTATAGGTGGTTTGAGTCGCACCATTTAACAAAGTCCTTGATTAGGTTCCTATACTCCTACTGCCCATTCCTGATGCAGCCCACGATAGCAGTGTCGTCAGCGAACATGTGCACATGGCAGGACTCCAAGTTGTATTGGAAGTCCGATGTATGTTGGCTGAACAGGACCGGAGAAAGTACAGTCCCTTGTTGCGCTCCTGTGTTGCTGACCACAATGTCAGACCTGCAGTTCCCGAGGCGCACATACTAAGGTCTGTCTTTAAGATAGTCCACAATCCATGCCACCAGGTATGAATCTACTCCCATGTCTGTCAGCTTGTCCCTAAGGAGCCGAGATTGGATGGTGTTGAAGGCGCTAGAGAAGTCCAGAAACATAATTCTTACAACACCACTGCTTCTGTCCAAGTGGGAGAGGGATCAGTGTATCATGTAGATGATGGCATCCTCAGCTACCACCTTCTCCTTGTATACAAACTGCAGAGGATCGAGGGCGTGGTGGACCTGTGGACAAGTGAACGGACGAGTGAATTCATTTATCATATTGACAGCCAGCCAATCAGAATATCTAACAATCACGTGTTGTGAATCCCCCCGGTAGAATTTTATAATAAATATGCCTAAGCTGAAGAGCGACATAGGAGGGAAGAAGAAGACGTCAGGAGAGGGAGCTGTCAACGTGTGGCCATTTCCATCTGATCTTCAGAAAAGCATATAATGCACAGCTGCTAGTGCGAGATCACAAGCTGCCTGCGACATTCATCCCCATACATCTTTACTTTATCGTAAGCTTTTAGTTATGACTATATATATCCAGACTTTACTATCAGTCCTATTTTCTATTATTTGTTGTTCTACTGGTATTATTGTTATTCCTGCAATAAATACCATGCTGCTTTTAACTTTCTATGCTTTGTCTTCATGTCTAGAGTGATTGAAGTAATGAGGTTGATTTCTTTGAGCATCTGGTTCAGCCGGAGGTTTGCAATACACTCCGTGCTGCGAGGTTTATTAAGGCTGAGGGTGAGAGCTCCACCAAATAGTGGGGAACAGGACATCAAGTAAGGCATTCTTGTCTGATAAATGGCCTGTAATTAAGAATGCTGAGCCTTTGTATGTTTAATTGTATTTTTATAGACCAACAGTAATATTTAGGTCTGAGATATCTTTTAAACATTGTATTTTGTTCATGCCAATAATAAGTGAGTCTCTTGGAGTGCTAAGCGAGTGACAGGTTGTGCTATTCCTAAGGCACTTGTGTGGTTTAAAGTGCCAGAGGTTAACCAGCTGTGTGCATGTGTGTGATTCATAGGGCACTGCTGAGGGTCTCTGTGAATGCGTATATCTATGTGTGTGTGTGTGTGTGATAATCTTAAGGTGCCACAGTAGACCAACCCGGTAATGACTTTGATGAGTACACTAACCCCCTAGGCAAAAGGGTAAGTGAAAGGATATACCATAATAATACTGCCGAAAAGATGATGTTACTTTCAGTTCCCTTTGCTAAGATGATGTCACTTCCGGTTCGGGTGCCAAGATGACATCACTTCTGGTGTGGACCCTCTAAAGCCACCATCTTTCCTGCTTAACTTCAGTTCAGATCAGGACTCCATTCACTGCACATGGGTGCCATTTCAAAACTCTTTTTGCAGCCAGGGACAATATATGGGTGGTTGCCCCAAACCTTTTTGTGTGTGTCGAGGCTGTTCATTTCACAAAGGCTCCAGCATTCACATTAGCTCTCTTGAATATTACGCCATGGTGACATTGTCTGACTTGTTAAAAATAAGCTTGTCACGTCGGAATTGTTTCCCAACTGGAAAGCCAAGAAGAGCACCAAGTCGACCATTGTTAAAACTTTGATGGCAGTTGTAGCTGTGACTAATCAGGCCTTCAGACAAGTACTTAATTCATCCAGCTGTTCATTAATTTGCAAATTGCATTCCATTTTAGTAATATTTTATCAGCTGCTGCCTAAATTATGGCCATCCTCACTTCATCCCTGCACCCTCCTAGTCAAATGATAAATTAAAAGCACCCAGAAACTAATTTTAATTACGTGTGCTAATAGCGCCTGCCAGATTAACAACTCACTAAAGTGCTTTTTTTTTATCCAACCTGTGCCTGGTAGGTGGTTCAAGTGACCCGCTAAAATGGGTTATTAATTATTTTTGGCCAGTATTTCATAGAGTGTCATATTTCATGTCCTTCACCGATTGACACAAGGTGAGAAAGTTAAGTGTAGGAAGTTTATGAAACTGACGAAAAGAGCCAGAAAGGAGCTGGTGGTCAGGCAAAGGCCGATATTTCGCTTTAAAGCTGATTTTTCAAAACCCGTGTGTCTCCCCAGGTCTATCAAGACAGTCCATTGCCTTGTGGAAGTGACTCCATTTTAGCAGCCTGATTTGTTTTTTCTGCTTCTGCATAAAGTTTGAGTCTACTGTGCCAACATCAGATTCCACTGAGGGCCTGTGTGGCCATTTTCAATGCACTAAGTGATCCGTGTTTAAAGACTGTTGGGGTGACATTGGTGAAGTGACGGGCACTTTAAGGAGTTATATGAAATAATGTGGGGATGCCTTATTTCCCTTAATTCCCATCAAATCAGTCAAAGTATACCCTAACAAGAACTGATAACCAGAAACAAAGCTGGACATTTCAACATGAAATATTAGCTGAATTGAAAGAGCTACAGAAGAAGATTAAAAGTGAAATCAAGCGGGCAAAGCTGGGGCAAATGCCATAACTGCCAGAAGGGATCCATCTCTGCTAGGCCCCTGAGTAAAGCCCTTTACCTTAATATCGCTCTTCAATGGCTGACCCTGCGCTCCGACCCCAATAAGGCAGTATACTCCATGCTCTACTCCATTGATTAGATGTGTGGTCCATGGCTGGCTTTGTATCCCAATACCCCCAGGCCGCCAGAGGGAGCCCTCCCAGCGGCATGGAAGGTCTTCGAATTCCAGCAGAGCCTCATGGACATTGTAGTTTTTATGCACAGCCCTGCTGGATACCGTGGGGGCTACCAGGAGATGCTTTAGGGAGGCTTGGGGAGTCTTATTTGACCTATAACCCGGAAGTTCGTCAGAGGAAGAGTGATGGGCTTCTGGGGTGAAGAAAAGAACTTTTTACCTGACCCGGAAGTGATACAGGATCACATGGACTGGTGATTGGGAACACTTCTGGGTCAGGGAATATAAAAGGACTGTGGGAGCTCCCAGAGGGCAATGCGTCTGGGAGTCGGAGGATTGGTTTATTGTGTTTGTGATTGATTTATGAGTAGTGTAAAGTGGAGGGTGCTTAGTGCACATTATTATAATAAAAATAATTATTGTGGCACTTTTACCTGGTGTTTGGCGCGGTACCTGAGAGTTCAAGGGAACGATAGCGCCCCCTACTGCTACAGATGGTTGCTTTTGTATTATACATTATTGATAATACCTGGTTACACTATGGTTATGATTCAGGTTGTGGGAGGAGTCATCTGACTCAAGTCAAGTAAACCAGGTGACAAAATCCTGCAATCTAATTGGCTGTCCAATGGAGCTCCTGAATCGCAGAGCTGTGCAGGTCCACAGCTGGACGCATCTCCAATAAGGGCAGAGTTGAGGACGAACTATGGGCTGATAACCAGGGTTCATGGCGGAGTAGCATAAAGACAATGGCCAGCATTCACACTCAATGTTATAATCGGGTTGAATTAGCAGCAGTTAAAACTGAATTCCATTCAGCTCAAAAAAACAATCACCGAATTCTAGTCAAGATTTCAGGCAAGGGATTTGGTTTGGAAATCAGTCAGTGTCACAGATGCCTCCATGCAGGTTTACTAAAGTTAGGTAATAACCTGCCGAGATGAGAGGGGGATCTGCTGCTAACGCTGTGTGTGTGGATTACAAGTGGGTCACACTTTTCAATTGAAGACCACCCTCTCCCTGTCATTCAGTGGTCAAAAGTCCTGATTTCAATTCCTTTTTATGGAGTAATTTAATTTTCCAAAGGTATTTATTTGACAATATTTTAGCAAGAAATATGCTTTGCACTTTGTAAGAATAATATTGGATCACTTCACACATGGACAGGTTGAAATGCAAGTAACGTCAGTTTTTTTCATGAACGTTTTTATATCATTTCCTATTGCCCAGCAGTGCTTAGATACATAGATAGATAGATAGATAGATAGATAGATAGATAGATAGATAGATAGATAGATAGATAGATATGAAAGGCACTATATGATAGATAGATAGATAGATAGATAGATAGATAGATAGATAGATAGATAGATAGATGTGAAAGGCACTAAATGATAGATAGATAGTGTGAACGATAGGGGGCGCTCTCGCTCCCTTGAACCCCTGTCCACGACTCCAGACACCAGGTAAAAGTCCAAATGTTGACTTTATTTTTCTCCCACAGTGCACAAAGCACACTCTTCTCCACAATACTCGTATAATAAATCTCCAATGCAATAAACCAATCCTCCAACTCCCAGACGCGTTGCCACCCTTCCACCCAGCTCAGCTCGTTGTCTGGGAGTTCCCATAGTCCTTTTATAATCCCTGACCCGGAAGTGTTCTCAATCCCCAGTCCATGTGATCCTCAATCACTTCCGGATCAGGTAAAAGTTCTTTTCTTCAACCCGGAAGTCCGCCGCTCTTCCTGTGACGAACCTCCGGGTCACAGGGCACGAAGAAGCCCTCGGTCCTCCCTGCAGCTCCCTCCTGTGGCCCCCACGGCATCCAGCAGGGCTTTGCATAAAAACTCCAATGTCCATGATGCCCTGCTGGTCTTCTGGGGACCTCCACGCTGCAAGGAGGGCTCCACCTGGCGGCTTGGGGGTATTGGCCGGGATAAATGGCCGGCCATCCATCACAATAGATAGATAGATAGATAGATAGATAGATAGATAGATAGATAGATAGATAGATATGAAAGGCACTATATGATAGATAGATAGATAGATAGATAGATAGATAGATAGATAGATAGATAGATAGATAGATAGATAGATAGATAGATAGATAGATAGATAGATAGATAGATAAGAAATGCAGATTGATGATTGGAGCAGATTTCAATGGACATGTTGGTGAAGGGAACAGTGGAGACGAGGAGGTATAGGTAGGTATGATGTCAAGGAGAGGAATGAAGAAAGTCAGGGGATAGTGGATTTTGCCAAAAGGATGGACATGGCTGTGGTGAATATGTATTTTAAGAAGAGTAAGGAACATAAGGTTACGTACAAGAGTTTAGGAAGATGCACACAGATAGATTACATCCTATGCAGAAGAGTTGATCTGAAGGAGATTGAAGACTGCAAAGTGGTGGCAGGGGAAAGTGTAGTTAAGCAGCATAGGATGGTGGTCTGTAGGATGACGTTGGAGATCAAGAAGATGAAGAGAGTGAGGGCAGAGCCAAGGATCAAATTGTGGAAGTTGAAAAAGGAAGACTGCAAGGTTGAGTTGAGGGAGGAGGTAAAACAGGCACTGGGTGGCAGTGAAGAATTACCAGACAGCTGGGAAACTACAGCAGATTTAGTAAGGGTGACAACAAGAAGGGTGCTTGACGTGACATCTGGAAAGAGGGAGGAAAAGGAAACCTGGTGGTGGAATGAGGAAATACAGGAGAGTATACAGAGGCAGATGATGGCAAAGAAGAAGTGGGATAGTCAGAGAGATACAGAAAGTAGACAAGAGTACAAGGAGATAAGGCACAAGGTGAAGAGAGAGCTGGCGAAGGCTAAAGAAAAGACATATGATGGATTGTGTAAGAGGCTGGACACCAAGGAGGCAGAAAAGGACCTGTGGGCTAGAAAAAGGGACCGAGCTGGGAAAGATGAGCAGCAGATTAGGGTAATAAAGGATAAAGAAACATACTCACAAGTGAGGAGAGTGTGTTGAGCAGATGGAACGAGTACTTAGAGAGAGAGAAGAGGTTGGGAAGTAAGGACATCTATGAAGAGGATGAAAATTGTAAAGGCCATTGGTTCAGATGACATACCTGTGGAGCATGGAGGACTTTAGGAGAGATGGCAGTGGAGTTTTTAATGGAACCTTGGAAAGTGAGAGGATGCCTGAGGAGTGGAGAAGAAGTGTACTGGTGCCGGTTTTTAAGAATAAGGTGGATTTGCAGGACTGCAGTAACTACAGGGGGATAAAATTGATGAGCCACAGCATGAAGTTATGGTGAAGAGTAGTGGAACCTCGGTTAAGAAGTGGGGTGATGATTAGTAAGCAGCAGTGTGGTTTCATGCCAAGAAAGAGCACCACAGATGGGATGTTTGCTCTCAGGGTGTTGATAGAGAAGTAAAGGGCCAGAAGGAGTTGCATTGTGTCTTTGTGAGAGGGAGGTCAGTGGAATGGTGAGGATGCAAGGAGTAGAGTTGGCGAAGGTGGAGGAATTGAAATACTTGGGATCAACAATTCAGAATAATGAGGATAGTGGAAGAGAAGTGAACAAGAGAGTGCAGGCAGGGTGAATTGGTGGAGAAGAGTGTCAGGAGTGATTTGTGACAGATGGATATCAGCAAGAGTGAAAGGGAAGATCTGCAGGACGGTAGTGAGACCAGCTATGTTATATGGACTGGAGACGGTGGCACTGACCACAAAACAGGAGGTGGCAGAGTTAAAGATGCTAAGATTGGCATTGGGTATGACAAGGATGAACAGGATTAGAAATGAGGACATTAGAGGGTCAGCTCAGGGTGGGAGACAAAGTCAGAGAGGCGAGATTGTGTTGGTTTGGACATGTGCAGAGGAGAGATGCATGCTGGGTATATTGGGAGAAGGATGATAAGGATAGAGCTGACAGGCAAGAGGAAAAGAGGAAGACCTAAGAGGAGGTTTATGGATGTGGTGAAAGAGGACATGCAGGTGATGGGTGTGACAGAGGATATGGAAAAAGATGATCTGCTGTGGCGACCCCTAACTGGAGCAGCCAAAAAACAAAGAAGAAGAACTACGATAAAGTACAACCATTAATACAATCATTTATTTGATTATTTTGAAAGAAAGCAAGATACACTCAGTGAATGACTGTTATAAAACGCAACCATTCATTCATTCATTCATACATTCATTAAGAAAGAAAGAAAGAAAGAAAGAAAGAAAGAAAGAAAGAAAGAAAGAAAGAAAGAAAGAAAGAAAGAAAAGCTAACGTGCTCCCCCTGATAGCGAGGGACGGCATTATACCCTTGATGCGTGAAAAATTAGCGTCACTTACAAGACTACATTTATGGTGGATTTTAATTTTGCTAATTAGGAAGTCATGCAATCAAGTACCCAAATGAAAGAAGCGGCGCCTCAGACTAATCGCAGTGATAAATAAAATGTTAAATACTGAACATAAAAGTAACACAGCGGACCGCAAAATCGAGGGGCAGGCTGTTTTAATTTTTTTTTACTCTTTTTATTACAGGCCTTTCATTCTTGAGATAAAATAAAGCAACTTGCTAATTAATGGTTAGTGTCACTCATAATTATTTAGTGTCTTTTACACACTATCATTTGATTATGAAATAAATGATGAGCTGGCAGCGAGGTGATGGCAGTGTTTTGTAAAGAGTGAAACGAGTTTTGCATAAATTAAGCGTTCTTTTTTTTTTCTTTTCTTTTCTTCTTCTCCTCTCCCTCGATTCTCCTAACGGCCCTGAGCTCATCCTGCTTGCTGATGGTGCAGAAACCAAAACTCCGAGCCAAGGGCTTCTTAATGCATCGGCCTGCTAGACCTGCTTACTCAGTGCAGGGTTGGCAGATGTGGAGACCAACGCCAATCCTGGCAGCAATGGGCACCAGACTGGATTGAGGCCCAGGCCAGATGCCAAACGTGTCTTTGGACAGCATCTGAGAGGCAAACTCACTGACAGAACTGAGCCTGGCATATTACAAGTTGTGCTCTGCCAACGGTTCAATGACGGATGACTTCTTGTATCGTACTTTAATTCACTTTGTAAAGCTGCTGGAGATAACAAAGGAGGCAGAAGATGATCTCCAGTTGTTTTCTGATTACACAGCCAGGGTAAGCAGATGACTAGCAAGGGTATCATGAGGTACAAGGCAGGTAATCAACAGTCGATAGCAGAGCATCAGACACCCACACCACAGTCTGATAACTTAGAGTCCTCTGTCAAGCTGAAGGAGAATGGAAAGGTCAGGAGAAAACCTGTATAGCTATTGAGAGACGACATTAACCACAATTAGCTATGGCATGGATTACATGTACAGCGGATAAACAACATCTTCAGACCCCTTCACTTTCTGCACACTTCACTGAATTAGATTTGGCCCAATCAATTCACTTCAGAAGTCACATGATTAGTTGATGAGGGTCCGCCTGCGTGTAACAAAAGTGTCACCTGATCTGCAACATCACTAAGCATAGATATCACATTAGATGGAAACCAGTGGCGTAGCTCAAGTTCGTGCCGCTCGGGGCGGGGCTTCAATTTGCCGCCCTCCAACATCTCTGAATATGTTAAACTATTTAAATAGAAAATTAAAATGACGTATAGAGAAAAATTAAGATAAATTTTGCATAGATTTAGTCATATATAAAGTAACAGCAATCATTTTTTATATATATTGTGGAGGACTGCCGGCTTCGTGCCCCGGCCCTCACCCCCAGGCCACCAGGAGGAGCTCTCCCGACAGCAGGATCGTGCCCCGAGATCCAGCAGGGCCTCATGGACTATGTAGTATTTATACACAGCCCTGCTGGATACCTTGGGGGCCACCGGGAGTCGCCTGTAGGGGGGCTCGTGGGCTCTTGTGTGCCCTATAACCCAGGAGTACGTCACGGTCACGTGACAGGAAGAAATGACGTGCTCCCGGGTTGAAGAAAAGGACTGTTTACCCTGACCCAGAAGGAATAAGGGACTGTGGTTTGATTGGGTCAGGGTGTATAAAAGTTCTATGGGCCAGTCCAGACACAGCTGAGCTGGGAGTTAGGAGGGCGAAGTGTCTGGGCGAGGAGGAGAGAGTATTATTGTTGTATTTATTAAGTATTCGAGTAGTGTGGAGGGTGCTTTATGCACGTTAGTGTTAATTAATAAAAAGTCTTGCACTTTTATCCAGTGTCTAGCGTGGTACCTGAGGGTTCAAGGGAGCACTAGCGCCCCCTACTGCCACAATATTTATAATCATCAACTAGACAAGAATATAGTATAGACGCACTGATAAGCCGTGTTCTAATTATTAGTTTAATACAATTACGCTACGAAAACCAGAACCAAAGTAGGATACAAGTGATTGGTGGGGATGTTTTCTGCGCAGAGCAAGAACGCATTCGGATTGATAATGAAACGAAATTATAAATTGTAAATTAGTTGTTTATCTTCCTAGAAATTATTATTGGTATAATATTTTTTTATTTTTGTTAATTTCAACTGCTGTGTCTGATGCCGTCACAGGAGGATAGTCTGAACATTACTTTTCAAGCATTTGTGGTTAAAAATCAGAGAATTTGACCATTTTCATTCATGAGTGATATTTTTCCGAACCCTGCTGCTTACACACGAATTGTACTGAGCCTTTTGGCCAATAATGCCGCCCCCAAATATGTGCCGCCCGGGGCAGACCGTCCCCTTCCAAAAAGCTACGCCACTGATGGATACATTTGCCATTTTTGCCAATCAAACTACACTCAATAACCCATAATGGCAATGTGAAGAAATCTTTTCAGAATGTTTTGCCAATCTGTTACCAATCAATACCTGAAATCTCTCATTCCTAGAAGTATTCAGACTCTTTGTTGTGGCACTGCTACTATTGCTCAGGTCCGTCCTGTTTGCTTTAATCCAACCTTGAGATGTTTCTAGAACTTGATTAGAGTCTGAATTGAATTGAGTGGACATCATATAGAAAGGCACACATGTGGATTTGTCAAGGCAAAAACCAAGCCATGAAGTACCAAGGAACTCTCTGTAGACCACAGTGATCAAATTGTGGTGAGGCAGAGATCAGGGTGAGGGGGTCCAAACCATTTCTAAAGTCTGTAGTGTTCCGGAAAGCCCAGTGGACTTAATAATTGTGAAATGGAAGAAGAAAAAGAGTTGGCTGACCATCCAAAAAGATGACACACATGTGGAGCTTTGTATAGAAGGTCCCAAAATTCACACCGCATGTCAGAACAAAAACCAAGCCATGAAGTACCAAGGAATTCTCTATAGACCTCCATGTTCAAATTGTGGTGAGGCAGAGATCAGGGCGAGGGGGTCCAACCATTTCTGAGGCTTTAAATGTTCCCAGGAGCACAATGTCTTCAATACTTTTGAAATGTAAGAAGTCTGGAACCACCAGGACTCTTCCTAGAGTTTACTGTTCATCCAACCTGAGTGACCTGGACAAGAAGACATACATGGACCTGTGTATAGAAGGTTCTAAAACTCACACTGTATGTCAGGACAAAACCCAAGCCATGAAGTCCAAGAAATTCTCTGTACTGTAGACCTATGTGACCAAATTATAGTGAGGCACAAGTCAGACCTCCATGATCAAATTTCTTTGCAGCCTTTGTCGATTTTCGTAAAGCGTTTGACTCAGTTGATCGAGCTGCCCCGTGGGACATCCTGAGGGTTCACAGGATCCCCCTGAAGTTACTGGATATCATGGCCGGCCTGTACACTGGTACTGTGAGTGTTGTGCAGACTGGAGGCAGGACCTCTGCATTTTTCCCAGTTGATTCTGGGGTCTGTCAGGGGTGTCTTCTGCTCCTACTCTGTTCAATGCTTGTATGGACTGGGTGTTGGGCAAAGTCGTGGGGTCCAGCGGCTGTGGGGCATCTGTTGGTGAAGAAAGATTCATGGATCTTGACTTTGCTGACGATGCTGTGATCTTCGCTGTGTCAATGGAAGCTCTGATCGGGGCTCTCGAGAGACTGAGTGAGGAGTCTGAGTGTCTGGGATGCTAGCGTCCTGATAAAAACCAACATCCAGGCCATCAGCAGTGTGTCTGTCTGCGGAGAGAGTGTCGATCTCGTTGAGAGGTTTACTTACCTCATTAGTGACATTCATGTCTCTGGTGACTCTTCCTATAAAGTCAGTAGATGATTTGGGAGAGCATGGGGGTCATGAGGTCACTAGAAAGGGGTGTGTGGCGCTCTCTGCAAAAGGATGAAGGTCCAAGTCTTTAGAGTCCTGGTGCTTCCTGTCTTACTATATGGTTGCAAGTCATGGCCACTATTTAGTGACCTGAGATGAAAACTGAACTCCTTCAGTACTGTGTCTCTCTGGAAAACCCTTGGGTACCGTTGGTTTGACTTTGTGTCACTCATGGAGTCCCGAATGAGGCACATGACCTGTATTGTGAGGGAGCATCAATTACAGCACTACGGCCATGTAGCACAATTACCCGAGGGTGATCCAGCTCATAAGATCCTCATTGTTGGGGACCTGAGTGGCTGGACCAGGCTAAGGGGTCGCCCACGTAACACCTGGCATTTTCAGAGGGTGGGACTGAACCGCGGGTCTGCCTGGGGGGTTGGCAACCAGGCTCCCGTGTTGTGTCATCGTGTAGTTGGTGCAGCAACACACTGTACCAATGCATGCTCCCCAACCCGACTTGACTTGAAGCTTGACTCGCATATCATTTATGCGTTTACATCAGAACTGGAAAGTAAGAGCCTTTCTTAACTTGGAATCCCATAAACTTACATAAGTTGTAGTTGGCCGCAGCTTGAAACCCAGAGTTTCACAGGCATTTAGAAGTTTTTGTTGGCGTTATTTACAACCATTTATTATTGAAGAGATGTTTAATCCCAATAATCGCATTCATTTCAGGCCGAGTGACTTTTCGATTTACTGCTGCCCTTAAATTTTTATATGTTGGGTATGAAACACGCTCTGTTCTGTAAGGCTACATTTCACAGAAACCCCTTTGGCAGCAATTCCAACTTTGAGTCTTCTTGGGTAGAGAGCCTTGTGACAGTAATCATCCCCCTCAGTGTTTGTCCTATTTAGTTGCATTACAACCTGGGATTAAAATGGCTTTTCATTTAGATTTCATGCAACGGACTTACCAACAAAGTCCAAATTGTTCATGTGGAATGAAAATAAAATACTTGTATATGTATTGTAACGGACAGCTGGCAGCTCAACCCAACCCGGACACCCACAGAATGGAAGTATGGGGGAAGGCAGGGCCCTAAGACGTTAGATGGCAGCTTCCCTACAGTGTAGCGGTGCCCCAGATTCCTGCAGGGCACTATGGGACATGTAGTTTAATATCACAGCCCTGCTGGGTACCGTGGGTGCCGCCAGGGGACACTGCGAAAGAATCTGGAGTGCCAAGCTTCCTTTATAGCCCAGAAGTCATCTTGCTTAAAGGTGTCAGTCAAATACTAATAGAGATGAAACAACTGTCCCTGAAGAGGACCCATGAGAGAAAGCTAGAAGTAGGTGATGTAAGAGATGGCTGGCAACTCAGCCCAGCCGGGACATCCCAGGAATGAAAGGATGGAGGAAGGCATCTACTTTTGGACACTGCATCCCCCAAGACTCTAGATGGCAGGTCCCCTGGAGTGCAGTGGTGCCCCAGATTCCCACAGGGCATCCTGGGACTTGGAGTTCGGTATCTCAGCCCTGTTGAGTGCCGCCAAAGGGGTGCTGTGGAAGGGCTGGGGGAGTCATGCTTTCCTAATAGCCTGGAAGTCATCTTGCTTAAAGGTGTCAGTCAAATACCAAGAGAACTGAAACATGGTCCCTAAAGAGGACCCATGAGAGAAAGCTAGAAAAAGCTGATGTAAGAGATGGCTGGCAGCTCAGCCCAGCTGGGACGTCCTGGGAATGGAAGGATGGAGGAAGGCAGCTACTTCTGGACATTGCATGCCCCAAGACTCTAGATGGCAGCTACCCTGGGGTGAAGTGGTGCCATGGATTCCCACAGGGCATCGTGGGACTCGGAGTTCGGTATCTCAGCCCTGTTGGGTACCGCCAAGGGGTGCTGTGGAAGGACCGGGGGAGTCATGCTTCCCTTGTAGCCCGGAAGTACTAGGAAGTCACGAGGATGGAAGCCCCGAAGTACCTCCGGGCTGATTAAAGAACTTGAATTTTCCATCTAACCAGGAAGTGTGGCAAGTCACATGGGAGGAAGAACAGAAGCACTTCGGGGTCAAGGACTATATAAAGGGCTGCTGAGAACCCAGCAAGCGAGCTGGAGTCGGGTGGAAGTGGGCAAAGCTTGCTGGGAGGAGCGGAGGAGAAAAGAGAGAGAAATGTGCTTATTATTGTGATTACTTGCCTGTTTATTGAGGCTGTGGTGCTGGGAGGGCACTGTTTAAGAAGGACATTATTAAAAGAGATTTTACCTGGTGTCCTGAGTGTCTGTCTGTTGGGTTTAAAGGGGCAACAGTGCCACCTAGCGTCCACAAGTATAGAAAAAAGTGAAACGTTGTGAGTGCATATGTATTCATCCCTATTAAACACCTAAATAAGGTCAATCAATTCACCTCAGAAGTCACATGATTAGTTGATGAGGGTCTGTCTGCATGTAATCAAAGTGTCACATGATCTGTCATGTGATGTCTATCCTGTTAAGTTCCCTGACTCTGCAACAGCACTAAGCAAGCATCATGAAGACCAAGGAGCACTCCAGACAGGTCAGAGTCAAAAGTTGTGGAGAAGTAAAGATCAGGCTTGGGTTATTAGCAAAATATCTCCCAAAATCTGACAAGAGGAGACATTCAGACTGGGCAATGAGGGCATTAATCAGTGATGCAATAAAGACACCAAGGATAACACTGAAAGAGCTGCAAAGATCCACTAGCAGAGATAGGGTGTCTGTTCGTGGGACCACTTTAAGCCATAGAGTCCACAGAGTGGGGCTTTATGGAAGAGAGGCCAGAAGAAAAGCCTTAGCTTAAAGACAAACATAAGAAAACACATCTGGAGGTTGCCCAGCAGCACTCGGTGGACTCTCCAAACACATGGAAGAAGGTTCTCTCGTCAGATGAGACTAAAACTGAACGTTCTACCCATCATGGTGGTAGAAATCCCAAACCTTCCCATTCCCACAGTGAAGCACAGTGGGACATTACAACTGCTCAGGACTGAAGGAAAGATGGATGGCACTAAATACAGGGAAACTCTTGAGGAAAACTTGTTTGAGTCTGCCAGAGATTTGAGAGTGGATTGAAGGTTCACCTTCTGGCAAGACAAATCAATGACTCTCAACATCCTGCTAAAGTGACACTCGAGTGGTTTAAAAGGAAACACTGAAATGTCTTGAAATGGCCGAGTCAAAGCCCAGATCTCAACCTGATTGAGACTCTGTGGTATGACTTGAAGATGGCTGTGAACCAACACAACCCATCACACTTGAAGGAGCTGGAGCAGCTTGGCCTTGAGTAATGGGCGAAAATCCCAGTGGCCAGGTGTGCTAAGCTAATCCGAGACACTCTCCAGGAGACTTGCAGCTCTACAAAGTAGGGGGGTCAATACTTATGCACACTCAAGATTTCTGTCATACCAACTTTTTAATGCCCAATTACTACTTCTCTGTCCCGCCTTCACCGTTTCCAACGGAAAAATAAAAGTGCGGAAACTTTTTGAACGTCCCTCATATTATGGAGAAGGGTTGTGAGTGCCATCTTAGCGGGTAACGGCAGGTATTCGACAAGTCTTTTGGGGGCTACGTCATGCCTTCGTTCCCTTTGGCAATCCATGCAGTGGCTCTTAAAGAGTTTTCAGAAATGTCTTGAGGCTTCAACTTAAGGGGATCACAACACACAAAACTATAAACTACTGTCACACACGTGCGCCCTAGAGGACAGTTTGATGGGCTCTGGTGATGGTGTTTCTCTGCCACTCCAGGAGGTGGCACTGTGTGGTGATGCCTCCTCTTTTTCCTCATTCTGCATATCGGAGGATTGACGGCTTTTCTAACCCCAACATCACTTCTGGTGCCCACCCACCAGGACCTGCCTCTTCCTGCCAGATATCAACATAATCGGGGACTCAGTTCAATCTCACAATCCCGTCTGAAAAGATGTTACTTTAATGCTTTAAATTGAATTTTTATTTATTTTTTGTGGAAAAGATTATATAGGGTTTGCCCACAGGTGCCCCAGAACTTCTTATTGTGTCCTGTTTATCTTAAATTATACAATACAATACAATACAATACAATACAATACAATACAATACTATACTATACTATACTATTCTGTATATTTATGTTTCAAAACACTAGAAAAGCTCCAACAGGCGTAATGTATGCAAGGCAACTGAGGCCATTTTTCAAGAGCGTGTTGAATATTCAAAAGCTGTATGTTGGGGAGGAGTGAGGTTAGCATTAATTAATATTTGTTGCAGTAAAATGAAAGGGAAAGTGTGCCTAAATTTATAGGACAATTAATCATTCGGCTCAGTAATTACACATGGGAGAATTTTTTTTTTCTTTATAGGTACTGGACCAAATTGGAAAAAGAAGGAAGCTAATTCACTAGCTCTCCGTAGCCTTGGCTTCCCAACTATTGTCATCCTCGGCAAAAGCAATTAGTGAGAGCGGCTGAGACACGCCACCGGCACCCGGAGAAGGAAACTACAGGAGAATTTTAATCACACAAATTAAGTCTAAGTGCAAGTTTAAAGACCAGTGGCTTTGACACCTGCCTACACCGGGTGAGGAAAAATGAAAGAAAATGGTAACCATTCGACGTAACAGGAAAAGTCAAGATCTCTGTGTAGGAGCTTATATCTATTTATCTATTCATTATATGGTGCCTTACATATCTATCTATTGTATATACTGTAGTGCCTCACATATGTCCACCGTTAGAAAACTAAAAGGATAAGTGTCTGTGTGTCTGTCTGTGTGTCCTTCCACCTGATATGTCTCTGTCATTCCAATTAAAGGTGCATTACAAACATTCACACTGATTTTACGACTCCCTTACCAAATGGCATATAACAGACACTTACATTGCATTTGTCATTCTAACAGAAGGTGCATCTCAACCATTTTTAGTAATAAAATTCACTGCATTTGCTATTCTAACTGATGGCACATAAAAAACATTAACCTTTTTTCACAAATTGCATACTAAATGGCACATAACAGAGACACTTGCACTGCATGGTGAACGGCAAACTCTAAAGCCGAGGTCTACATTGATTACTTTGATTTCAACCCGTCTTAGATGGGTAGCACACTTGGTATTTATATATTGAATAGACTGCCTACAATCAATTATACACGGGGTCTTATAGTATCTGGAAGTCTATTGCTTCTGGTGCCTTAAATATCTATCTATCTATCTATCTATCTATCTATCTATCTATCTATCTATCTATCTATCTATCTATCTATCTATCTATCTATCATATAGTGCCTTCATATCTATCCATCTATCTGTTATATAGTGCCTTTCATATCTATCTATCTATCTATCTATCTATCTATCTATCTATCTATCTATCTATCTATCTATCTACTGTATCTAATAGTGCCTTTCACATATCTATCTATTGTGACAGATAGGGGGCTGCTGTCATCCCCTTGAACCCTCAGACCAGACACCAGACACCAGATAAAAGTCCAAGAAATTATTTTTACAATAATAATGTGCACAAAGCACCTCCACCTCCACTATACTCAATAAACAATACAATTCTCAATAATAACAATACAATAATCAAATCCTCCACTTCCAGACGCGTTGTCACCCTTTCTCCCAACTCAGCTCAACTCGCTGGGATCTCCCACAGTCTTTTATAGTCCTTGACCTGGAAGTGCTTCTGATCCCCCCAGTCCATGTGATTCTTAGCCTTTCCGGGTCAGATCAAATCTCCTCTTTTCTTCAGCCTGGAAGTATATCATCTATTCCATTCCTGTGATTGTGAATTACTTCCGGGCTATATGGAGAGTACAAATCCTTGGGCCTCCCTGCAGCATCTCCTGGCGACCCCCACGGTATCGAGCATGGCTGTGAAGAAAAACTCCATTGTCCATGATTCCCTACTGGCATTCGGGGCACCTCCATGCTGCAGGGAGGGCTCCATCTGGCGGCCTGGCAGTATTGGCAGGGATGAACAGCCGGCCATATACCACACTATCTATCTATCTATCTATCTATCTATCTATCTATCTATCTATCTATCTATCTATCTATCTATCTATCTATCTATCTATCTATCTATCTATTATATAGTGCCTTTCACATATCTATCTATATACTGTTTTTAATTTTCATTCTTATTTATGCATTCACCTCTGCTCAGGGTGCCGCAGTTCATTTCTCCATTCTCGGCGGTGGTTTGCTGTCAGGGTCAGGTGTGAGGACTTCCTTTACGGTGGGCATTTCTTACCGGACTGCTCCCTTATTTATACTGTTAACCAATTCAGGACCGGAGGACACGATGGGGGGTTTGTGCCTTACAGTCTTTACTAAGGACCCCTCGAGTTTGTGTTTTATTTTTCCACTCCCTTCTTCTCAGGTCTTCATGTTTTATCCTTTACAGCCCCCGGTGGTCACAGACGTGCCTTTGCACCTTCATTAGGAGCCCCCAGCTCAGTCGTCATATGGTGCATGACAGCCGTGGGAGCTTTGGCTTCCAAGTTCATGTGGGATGTGGAAAATGCATCCTGCAATCCTTGCATCCCAAGCTTCTTTGGCGCGGCTTTCTATTTGGGGGTAGGAGGAGATTGTCGGAGGACATTAATTACTGTAGGAAGCTCTTTGATAAAGGAAAGTGAAGCCAGCGTGTTGGGAGCGAGTTAAGTGTTTACAGATGGAATCTGCTTCCCCAGAAGCTCGCCCGCTAAAACATGCTGAGGCGCTTCGTGTGATGAGAAATGCACTAATGATGCCAGGATTCGGTAATGATGTCAACCCAGCCAAGCTATGGAGGCACAGAGTAATAAATGCCAGAAGCTCATGTCTGATGCCCAAAAATGAGATGGGTAAACAAAGACAATCTAGTTAGCCAACATTTCTCTGCGGCTTGCTTCCATCTTGAAAATCGGGCAAATGACAGAACTGCTTTCAATTAAGGAAGCATCTGATTGAAGAATTTAAACAAAATAAAAGAAAACAGAGCAGCAATTCAGAAGTGCTGGCTTCTCCTTCTGAGGTTAATGAGGCGCCCACACGGAGGCCATGGCCACTGTGACCTTATCAGCTCAGTGTCACGTGATTGGGGGCTTTGTGAGAAATGCAAAGCGGCAGATTTAAATCCCACCGCTGCCTCCTCATCAAGGTACAGTGGATGCAGACATTACTCAGACCCCTTCACTTTCTGCACACTTTATTGTATTGTAAATTTAACATTAAACTGATATATTTTCAAATTTCATCCATGGGTCCACACTCAGAAGCCCATAATGACAAAACGCGTTTTCAGAAAGCTGTACTCATTTTTTGAAAATCAACATCTGAACTCTCTCCCACTCTTAGATGTATTCAGACCCCTAATTCAGCACTTCACAGAAGCCCCTCTGCCAGCAATTCCATCTTCAAGTCTTCCTGGAGTTCATCTGTGCAAGCTTTGCACACCTGCATTTGGATAATTGATTCCATTCTTCCTGGCAGATCCTCTCCAGCCCTGTTATGACTTAATGGGAAGCGTCTAGAACTGGGGTTCTTAACTGGTACGTTGGCGGAGTCGTGGCCGTGTTTTCACGTGTGTAGTAGAACTTTGGAATGAAATTCTCGAATTCCTCAAGCATCAACAATCCCCCCTAGCTGATCATTTTGAAGATGAACATTTTATTGTTGGGCGCATGGTGGTGCAGTGGGTAGCACTGCTGCCTCGCAGTTAGGAGACTTGGGTTCGCTTCCTGGGTCCTTCCTGCGTGGAGTTTGCATGTTCTCCCCGTGTCTGCGTGGGTTTCCTCCCACAGTCCAAAGACATGCAGGTTAGGTGGATTGGTGATTCTAAATTGTCCTTAGTGTATGTGCCCTGCGGTTGGCTGGTGCCCTGCCCGGGGTTTGTTTCCTGCCTTGGGCCCTGTGTTGGCTGGGATTGGCTCCAGCAGACCCCCGTGACCCTGTAGTTAGGATATAGCGGGATGGATGGATGATGTCACACACGTTTGCTTAGGAGACAGTCAACAAGTCCAGAGGTGAGCGAGATATCATCTGACGGTGGGTTGTATGGTGCTAATAATGTCTCTCTCTCTAACCTTATAGAACCAAGGAAGAAAAATAAACCTTTCATTTCATCAACAAATCCCATCCTGGAAAACGACTTCACAGCAAGATCCACTTCTGGGCCCTCTGTGATGACGTCACTTCCGTCCAGCCCGAATGATGTCACATTCCAGTCCCTCCATGATGACGTCACTTCCGTTCTGCCCGAATGATGTCACTTTCTGGTCACTCTGTGATGACGTCACTTCCGTCCATCCCGAATGATGTCACTTTTCGGTCCCTCCATGATGATGTCACTTCCGTCCGGACCAAACGACGTCACTTTCCGGTCCCTCTATGAAAACGTCACTTCCGTCCAGCTGGAATGATATCACTTCCAGTCCCTCTGTGATGACATCACTTCCATCCAGCCCGAATCACGTCACTTCCCGGTCTCTCTGTGATGACGTCACTTCCAGCCAGCCCGAATGATGCCACTTCCGGCCCCTCCGTGATGACGTCACTTCCTGCCACATCATCGCCAGTTGCCATTTTGACTACTGTATAAATACCAGCCTATCTGTAACCATGTTGTCGAATGTCTGATTTAATTTGGAAATCAATTTTGACTAATAATTGCATGCAAGCAATATATGGGGCAATTCCCCAGCACTTTATCTTTTGTTTGTGATATTATTTCATCACAATGAATACGTTGACTCTGTTAGTAATTTGAAATTCAGACCTTCCACACATCATGAGACACGACATGTGATATGACTTTATATAAATTTAATTACGACTGTGCGCAATTACAGTGGGATTGACGTTAAGCTTGAGTGCAGCATAGGTACGTCTCTCGATCAGCTTGGGGAGGCAATTTGATCGTAGTATGTTACTCAGCCATACTTGTCAGGGGCCCAAAGAACTCCCTGTAGACCACCATGATCAAATTGTGGTGAGGCATAGACCAGGACAAGGGGATAAAACCATATGTCAAGCTCTGTGTGCTCCCCGGAGGACGCGGCCTCAAGAAATGGGAAATTGAACAAAGTTTGGAACCACGTGGGCTCCTCCTAGAGTTGGCCAAACTGAATAACTTTGGTCTGAGAGGCGACTGAGGACCCAATGGTGACTCTAGCTGAGCTTCAGAAGTCCTCTGCTTCGATGGGAGAGCCGTTTGAAAGGAACAGTCCTCCATCAATCAGGCATTAATGATTAGAGTGGTTGGACGGAAGGACATGTTGTACTCTGAGAGCATGACAGAGAGACAGACAAACAACTAAAAGCAATAAGCGTGACAAAGACCTGGCACTGCTCATCACCTGCCCGATACCATCCTTACAGTCAAGCATGGTGGTGGGGTGGAGTGCAGGGTCAGGGAGACTCATCAGAATGAGTGAAGCCAAAAACAGAGAGACCCTTGAAGAAAAAAAACCTGCTCCAGAGTGCAGACCACCTCAGACTGGCAAGACGGGTCACCTTTCATCATGACAATGACCCGAAGGATACAGTCAAGACAATGCTGGAGTGACTTTGGGACATGTCTGTGAATGTCCTTGAGTGGCTCAGCCAAAGCCAGGACTTACACCCTGTAGAAAACGAAGGAGCTTTTGGTGGACTTTCAGAAGAAGAAGGAGTCTGCTCCGGGTAATGATGAGGAATGAGGAAATTGAGACAATTAAAACCAACCTACAACTACCTGGGTGTTCACCTGAACGATAAGCTGGGATGGGAGCAGAATGAGGACATTTTGTACAAAGAAGCCCAGAGACAACTCTGTTTGTTGAGGAGGCTGAGGTCATTCGGAGTGAGAGGCCTGCTGCTGAGGACTTTCTGTGACTCGGTTGTGCTGAGTGCCATTTTTTATGCTGTGGCATGTTGGGTCAGCAGTGTCACAGTCAAGGATACTAACAGCCTGAATGAGATCATCAGGAAGGCCCCTTAAGTCCTCAGGGTGAAAATGGACGCTGTGGAGGTGATAGCAGAGAGGAGGATGCTGACAAAAGTGTCATTAATTAGGAAGACCTCCTCTCATCCACTCTACAAACTACTGCAGGGCCAGAAGAGTGCAATGGGCAGCAGACGGCTTCTCTGCTGAAGGAGGCAACGCTTTCTTAATGCTGCTATCACTCTATAGAACTCTGCGCTTTAAATTCATGGATCATTTACTGGATTATTTCATAAATTGTATGTACGGGACATCAGACACCGTGGCCATCACTAGACACTTCATCTCTTTATTGTTTTAGTGTTTATTACTGTGGATTGGTAATACATCACAATTGTTGGTATTTTATGATTTTTATGTATCTTATCTGTTTCATCTTATAGATTTTATTAGATTTTATTAGATAGTTATTAATCTATATGTACTTGTTTTATTTTTGCTGTGAGCTACGGGAACACTTAAATTGCCCTTAGGGGAATAATAAACTTTTTCTTATCTTATCATATGTTATCATATCTTATTGTATCGTATCATAACATATCTTATCAAATCGTATCTTATTTTATCCGCTCCGGCCTTCTTTTCCTGCCATATCTTATCGTATCGTATCTTGTCTTATTCTGGTCCTGCCTGGTCTATTCTTTTCCTGCCATATCATATCATATCTTTCCTTGTCTGCTCTACTCTTATATTATCTTATCATGTCCTATCTTATCCTGCATTTTCTAATCTTATTTAATTCTGTCTTATTTTGTCTTAACTTCTTATCTCATTTTCTCTCATCCTATCTTATCTTTTTTGCCTTTATCTTGTCTCTCCATGCCTTTCCTTATTTGCTCTACTCTTATCTTGTCTTGTCCCACATTATCTTGTCTTACCATGTCTTATCTTAACTTTACTTTGTCTTGTTCTATCTTGTCTTATCCTATCTTAGCGTTCCCTTCCTTATCTAATCTTATCATATCTAACTTTATCTTGCCTTGTTCTGTCTTGTCTTATCATATCTTCCCCTTTCTCTTCCTTACCGTATCTTGTCTTATCTTTTCATGCCTTTACTTGTCTGCTTTACTCTTATCTCATCATATCTGGCCTTGACTTGTCCTATCTATCCTTATCTTATCATGCCCCACCTTGTCTTGTCTTAGCTTATCTTAATCTTGCCTTGTTCTGGCTTGTCTTATCTTATCTTTCTGTTCCCTTCCTTATCTTCTCTTATCTTATATTGTTCTATCTTGTTTTGTCTTATCTTTCCTTTGCTTGTCTTATCTTATCATGTCTTTATCTGATTTTGCCATGCCTTTTCTTGTCTGTTCTACTCTTGTCTTGTCTTAACTTATCTTGACTACTCTTATCATTTATATTATCTTATCTTTTATCTTATCTTGTCTTGCCTTATCTTGCCCTACCTTATCTTGTCTTAACTTTATTATCTAAACTCTGTCTTACTTTGTTCTGTCTTGTCTTCTCTTATCTTACATTTCCCTTCCTTGTCTTGTCTTAGCTTAGCTTTCCTTTGTCCTGTCTGCACTGATCTGATCTTATCCTATTCCCCACACCCCGCACAATAATACTACTCAACCCCTTCTATCTTTCTCTCTTTTCTTTCTATCTTTCTCTGTTCTCTTCCTCTCCCAGCTAGTGTTGTCCTTGACCTCCTGACTCTGGCTACTCAAATTGAGTGAGGCGGCCTCCTTTAAATTGCCCCCAAAGGTATTCTAGGTGCACCCGGATCCTCTTCTGGCAGCACTTCCAGGTGAGGCATAAGTGCTGCAGTCCAGGGCTCCAGAACACTCCAGGCACCCCCTGGTCCTGATGCAATCCAGGGGGGTTGCCCTCTCATATTACTGTGGGCATGTCCTCACCCCTGGTCTTTTCATCAGAAGGGCATCCCAAATAGGCAAAACCCCCGGCTGTCTACCAAAACATATGTCTATATATATATGAAACTCTCCCTGGTTTAATGAAAACACTCTCGCTCTTAAATTAGAGTGTCGAAAACTGGAGCGCAGATGGAGAACAACAAAGCTACATGTCTTTCAAATTGCATGGACAGAGAGTGTTAATAAATATAAAAAAGCCCTCTTTAAAGCTCGCTCAGAATACTATTCTACATTAATAGATAGCAATAATAAAAATCCTTGGGTACTGTTTAGAGCAGTGGCTAAATTAACAAATGGAAATTCAGATCAACAGTGCAAAATACCAACAGATATTAGCAGTACAGACTTTACAAACTTCTTCAATGAGAAAATTAAAAATATAAGATCCCAGATCTCAGCATCACAGTACAAACCAAATACTAGCTTAGCAGACCCTGTCGCACATTGCATTCAGCACTTTAATAATTTTAATCCTGTAACTCACCAGGAAGTCTTAACTTTAATTACTAAAATGAAGCCCACTACTTGTTCCCTAGATCCAGTGCCAACAAAACTAGTAAAAAGTGCAATGGATGTTCTTGCAGCGCCTATTCTAACCGTTATCAATAGTTCATTACTGCATGGCACCGTACCTGATGCACTAAAAGTGTCAGTCATTAAACCTTTACTTAAAAAGTCAGACCTAGACCCACACATACTAAATAATTATAGGCCTATTTCAAATTTACCATTTCTCTCTAAAATACTAGAAAAAGTAGCCAATCAGCTTCAGTCACACCTTACGCATTACAATTTATTTGAGAAATTCCAGTCTGGTTTTGCACTGGTCATAGTACAGAAACGGCACTAACACGGGTTGTAAATGACATTCTGATATCCTCTGATGAAGGAAACTCCACTGTAATTATGTTGTTGGACTTAAGTGCAGCATTTGACACCATTGACCATTCTATTTTACTGCACAGGCTAGAAAGCGATGTTGGGCTTACAGGCCCCGTGCTTGCTTGGTTCAGTTCTTATTTATCAAATCGATTCCAATATGTACAGAAATGTGCTGACAGTACTCCATCATTATACACAGAAGTTCAATATGGTGTCCGCAGGGCTCAGTACTGGGACCTTTACTGTTTTCACTTTACATGCTTCCACTGGGATCTCTCATTAGGAAACATAATGTTAATTTTCACTCATATGCAGATGACACCCAGTTATACCTTTCATTTAAATCAAATGAAGTTTCTCCGATGTTGTCTTTAATTAGTTGTGTTAGTGAATTAAAGGAATGGATGAATGAGAACTACTTGTCTTTAAATACAGATAAAACAGAGATGTTAATTGTTGGAGGGAATGACGCTGATCACAGCAATATTTTGTTATTTAACTCAGTTGGAATCCCAATTAATTTTGCTGAATCAGCCCGCAATCTCAGAGTTATCTTTGACTCTAGCATGTCATTTAAAGCACATATTACAAAGTTGTCCAAAACATGTTTCTTCCATCTTAAAAATGTTAGGAAATTAAGGCTTCTAAATAAACAGGATTCTGAGAAATTAATTCATGCATTTATCTCTAGTAGGATTGACTACTGCAATGCGGTGTTCACTGGCTGTTCAAACTGTTCTTTATACAGCCTCCAGTTAATCCAAAATGCTGCTGCAAGAATTATTACAAGAACAAGAAAATATGAACACATAACTCCAGTTCTTAAATCTTACACTGGCTCCCAGTTAAGTTTAGGGCAGATTTCAAAATCCTCCTTTTAACATATAAAGCATTAAATGGCCAAGGTCCGGCTTACTTGTCTGAACTTATCATGACTTACAAACCTGAGCACATTAAGATCTCAAGATGCCGGTCTGCTTAGGATTCCAAGGATTAATAAAATAACAGTGGGAGGTCGAGCTTTTAGTTACAGGGCCCCTAAACTGTGGAATGGTCTGCCTGCTTCCATAAGAGATGCCCCTTCGGTCTCAGCCTTTAAATCCCGGCTGAAGACTCACTACTTCAGTTTAGCATATCCTGACTAGAGCTGCTGATTAACTGTACAGACTGCATCTCTGTTGTTAGTCATTAGCACTAAAACATAAGTAACATGATTGTTATAATTTGAATACTAACCCTCACCTATTCTGTTTCTTTCTCGGTACTCAAATGTGGCCATTGGTGCCACGGCCCACCTGCCAAGTTGTTTGCCTGCCTATGGTAAAGTCATCCCTGATGGAGGATCACAGGAATCATGGGAAAGAGGGTCCTTTCATCGGATTGGCTGGCCCAGCACTGTTTCAGCCGTGGAATGGCCAAATGGGGGAGGCAGCTTGATGGATGAGGTCTCAGGACTCTAAAAATATCCAAATCATATTATGTGATATCATCTACTGTTAAATTCTGCTCCGTACTTCTAAAATTTTAATGCTGTATTGAGGATTTGTTCTGTTCTGTGTATTGTATTGTATTGACCCCCTTCTTTTGACACCCACTGCACGCCCAACCTACCTGGAAAGGGGTCTCTTTTGAACTGCCTTTCCGAGGTTTCTTCCATTTTCCCTACAAGGTTTTTTGGGAGTTTTTCCTTGTCTTCTCAGAGAGTCAAGGCTGGGGGGCTGTCAAGAGGCAGGGCCTGTTAAAGCCCATTGCGGCACTTCCTGTGTGATTTTGGGCTATACAACAAATAAACTGTATTGTATTTTATTATATACATATATATATATATATAGTACTTTATTTTCATTTCACTTGAACAATTTGAATTTTATTTCTAAGTCCATTACATAAATTAATTCCAGATTGTAATGTAACCAAACAGGACAAACCCTGAGGGGGATGAATACTTTCTCAAGGCTGTGTAGCCAAGATGACTCCAAGCTGGAACTGCTGCCAAAGGAGCTTCTGTGAAATACTAAATTAAGAGTCTGAATACTTCTAGGTGGAGTGGTGGCTCTGAGGCTAGGGATCTGCACTGGCAATCGGAAGGTTACCAGTTCGAATCCCATAAATTCCAAAAGGGGCTCTGCTCTTTTGGGCCCTTGAGCAAGGCCCTTAACCTGCAGTTACTGAGTGCTTTGAGTTGTGAAAAAAGTGCTATATAAATGTAAAGAAATAACTATTATTATTATTATTCAATGAATGGAAAAAGTTCAGTTTTTAGTTTATAATAATTTTGTATACCTTTCTGAAATTATGCTGTCACTTTGTCATCATGGGAGCAACAATGGCAAATGTATCCTTTTAAAGTTAAATCTACAACAGAATAAAAGGGTGCAGAAAGTGAAGAGATCTGAACATATTTTTAATCTAATGTAGGAGCAAAATACTCACTGAGGAGGCAGTAAACAAGAAGATGAAGAAGAAGATGATGATGAAGAATAAGAATAAGAAGATGAAGAAGAAAAATAAGAAGGATAAGATGAAGAAGATTGAGAAGAAGAAAGATAAAAAGTTGATGAAGAAGAAGATGAAGAAGAAGGAGAAGAAGAATAAGAAGATGAAGATGAATAAGAATAATAATAATAAGAAGAATAAGAAGATGAAGAGGAAGAAGACCTCTCCAGGCCTCTCAGGTGAGCTCAGGATGACGGTTGTCACCCTCCAGGCTTATCTGAAGCCACTCCCCTGGGGTCGAGAGGGGTCACTCACATTAACCTTCCCCTCTTTTTTTTCCCTCTGCAGTACTGAGAACACACCCAGTAAGGTCAGTTAACTCCGCCCCACCCGATTCCCCACCTATGAAGCCTGCAGCTGCCGGGAGTTGGCGGCCAGTTATGAAGAGACTGCACTGTGAGACGGAGTTCCTTACAACCTGAAGACAGAGAGAAAAGAATTTAGTTATTCTAGCCTGACGCCTTTCTCATTTTGTTTTTGTTCGTTATTTGTGCTGCCCGTTTCTCGTTATTTTTTCTTGGACTGAATTAAATGGGGATGACCAGGCTGCCAACCCAACATTTATCCTTTTACTAACCACACCATACTGGCTCACAATGAAGGTGACCGTGTAAGGGATTGAAGCGTGGGGCCCAGTTCATTATCCAGAGTGGGACTGCCAGCTCTCCTGTGGTTCTCCTTGTGGAAGACAGGGGGCACTATCGAGCCCCAAACACATGACACAACTGACACACGCACACAGTCAATGTTTTAAATAATGGATTTATTCTACCAAATACCTTCTGAAGAATACAAAACCTAAATGGACATTGAATTCTTCCTTCCTCTTCTTCTTCTAACTCCTCTTCCTCTCGCAAGTCCTCTGTTTTCCAACTCTGATCTGCCTGGATGAGGCTGAGCAACTCCTTTTATCTTGATCCCAGGAGTACTTCCAGTGCCAGGGCATAGCCGGGTCAATCAGAAGTTCCCTAAAGTAGGGGAGGGTGTAACTCCCTGCCACATTCTCTGCCAGCACCCACGGACCCCAGCAGGGCTGCCGCACTGCACTAAAGTTATCAACATTCCCTGCGGGGGATCTGAATGAGCCCCAAAGCCCATCTGATGGGTCAGGAGAGGGAAGATACAGCTTTGAAATGGTGCAACCCGCCAATCTTTCTGTTACATTGGCCTCCCAGCTGGTTAAGGAAATTGGACCAATAAATGCCAGCCCTGTGCACGATGTCCCTTACATCCTTTATACTCTCAGTTTCCCAAAGATGTGAATGTTAAATTAATTTGCATTTGCACCCTGAGATATTTTTGTACCGTAGGAGTCCAGTCTTCATCTCAGGTCACTGGATGGCATCCATGAATCGCAACCATATAGCCAGACAGGAAGCACCAAGACTCTAAAGACTTGGACCTTCGTCTTTTTGCATAGATATCAGGACCGCCACACACCCATTTCCAGTGACCTCATGACCCCCCCATTCTCTCCAAATCCATCTACTGACTTCATAGGAAGAGTCTCCAGAGACATGAATGTCAATGCCAAGGTAAGTAAACCTCTCGATGAGGTCGACACTCTCTCTGCAGACAGACACACTGAAGATGGCCGTGCCCAAGAGGTCATTAAAGCCCACAATGTTGGTTTTTATCAGGACCCTCACAAGCCCAGACACTCAGACTCCTCAGTCACTCTCTCAAGACCTCCAATCAGATCCTCCATTGACTCCATGAAGATCACAGCATCGTCAGCAAAGTTGAGATCCATGAATCTTTCTCCACCAACAGATGCCCCACAGCCGCTGGACCCCCACGACTTTGCCCAACACCCAGTCCATACAAGCATTGAACAGAGTAGGAGAAGAACAGACCGCTGACAAACCCCAGAATCAACTGGGAAAAATGCAGAGGTCCTGCCTCCACTCTGCACAGCACTCACAGTACCAGTGGACAGGCAGGCCATGAAATCCAGCAACTTCAGGGGGATCTCGCGAACCATCAGGATGTCCCACAGGGCAGCTCGATCAACTGAGTCAAACGCTTTATGAAAATCGACAAAGGCTGCAAAGAAACTCTGCCAATATTTGTGTTTGCGCTCGATCAGAGCCCTCAGTGCCAGGATGTGGTCGATGGTAGACTTCTTAGGCGTAAAACCAGACTGTTCCGGTCACTGGTAGGTGAGCAAGTGATCATGGATTCTATTGAGGACGACCCTATCAAGGACCTTTCCCGGCACCGAGAGCAGTGTTATCCCCCTGTAGTTGCCACAATCCAGATGATCACCCTTCCCTTTCCAGATAGGGACGACAAGTCCCATTTTCCAGTCAGTTGGGATGATGCCCATCTGCCAGATGGAGGTAAAGATTAGTTGCCATGCCTGGAGGGCACGCTTACCACCAGCCTGGAGAAGTTATACAGATCCCTGCGACTCAGTGTCTCTTCAGAGAGTCCTTGGGTACCGCAGGTTTGACTTTGTGTTACTCATGGAGTCAAGAATGAAGCACGTGACCTGCATTGTGACAGAGCGTCAGTTATGGCACTACAGCCATGTGGCACGATTACCTGAGGGTGATCCTGCTCAGAGGACCCTCATTGTTGAGGACCTGAGTGGCTGGACCAGGCCAAGGGGATGCAGCAAATCATTTCCATTGGGTGGGACTGGGGGGTTGCCAACCGGGATCCCGAGCTCTTTTGTCGCATGTTGGATGCAATAATGCACTTTACCACTGTATGCTCCCCAACCTGACCTGACCTGACCCTGAGATTCCGTGAATGTGAGAGTGTGCTTGTGTGTGAGTGAGCGCCTGTAAGAAACTGGCGTCCCACCTACGGATGGCTCTTACCTTCCCTGCTTGATCACTGAAGGAAAAATCATTGTGAACTTCAAAAGCTGCTGTTAAAGAAGTGACAAGATGGCACAACATTATGACCCATTCAAGATGAAGCTTTATGGCTCTCCCTGAGAGCTCAGACGAGGTCTGCCAACAGCCCAGTGTGACACAGGCCCTAAATTGCCCTCTCTTCACGTTATTGATGTCCTGTCATTAGTTCCGTCTGCTGGGTGTTTACAACAGCATGTGGCTTCTCGGAGTTGTCGTCATGTTGACAATGACTTAAAAGGAAGGAGGGTCTTTATTGCGCCTTTCCTGCCAATGGACAGGTGTCCACAGTTCATCCCACCCCAGCAATAAAACATCTGCGTTAAGGAGGGCTGGACCTTAAGCGCACTGGGCAGTGTTTTGTAAGACGGCTTATCTGGAGGGCTCTCTGTTGGTGGCTTGGTGGCCAAGTGGATACAAGACATGAACCAACCCCAGATGGATCACCAGTCCTTCACAGGGCATGCTTAAGTGTACACTGTAATAGATTAGGGCTTTCTCGCACCCTTGTACCCTCAGACCACTCGTTAGACACCAGATAAAAAGTCCAATTATTATTTATTATAATAATCTGCACAAAGCACCCTCCTCTCCACAATACTCAAACAAATACAAAATAATCAATAAACCAATCCTCCACTCCCAGACGCTTAGCCACCCTGCCTCCCAACTCAGCTCATCCATCTGGGATTTCCCATAGTCCTTTATACTCCTTGACCCGGAAGCGTTTCACCCTCGCTGTCCATATGACCTGGAACACTTCCGGGTCAGATAAAAATCCTTCTTTTCTTCACCCAGGAAGCACATCGTTCCCTTTGTCCACGTGACTATGACATACTTCCTGCGCATAAGGCAAATAGTCTCTGGGCATCCCTGCAGCAACTCCTGGCGGCCCCCATTTTATCCAGCAGGGCTGTGCACTAAAAGTCCATTGTCCATAATTCCCTGCTGGCATTCGGGGCACCTCTATGCTACAAGGAGGGCTCCATCTGGCAGCCTGGGGGTATTGGCCGGGATGAACGGCCGGCCATGTACCACAACACCAATACTCATTTCAAATTAAGAGTCCCCAAATGACAATAACCTTATGAGATTATGGAAAATCAAAGAGTCTGGGACACTCCACACTGACTCAACATTCACACCCAGGAGGTCATACCCATGAGTTTCATTCTCAAACCCTAGGCAGCACTGGGTGCAAGGCAGGAAACATACAGGGGCCAAATTGGAATTGCTTATCAAACGATCCCGCACATCTTGACCACACTACATATTACCAGCCATCAACTGTCCAGTTTTCTGGCCTCAGCATCCTGTTCTTGGCCTGAGGGAGTGGAACCTGATGTAGTCTTCTGCTGTTGTGGTCCATCCGTCTCAAGTTTCAATGTGTTGTCCATTCTGAGACGCTTTTCTGTTTTCCACAGTTGGACAGAGTGGTCATCTGAGTTACTGTTGCCTGTCTGTCAGCTCAAGCCAGTCTGACCATTCTCCTCACATCAACTTGGCATTTCCATCTGCAGAACTGCCACCCATTGGATTGTTTTAGTTTTTTGCACCATTTTGAGTACACTCTGGAGTCAATTGTGTGTGAAAATACCAGGAGATCAGCAAATACAGAAACACTCAGACCAGCCTGTCTGGCACCAACAGTAATGCCACAGTTGATATCACCGACATCCCATTTTTTCCCCATTCTAGTGTTTGATGTGAACATGAACTGAAGCTCCTGCTATCTGCAGAATTTGGTGGGTTGTGTTGCCGCCACGCGATTGGCTGATTAGATAATCACATGGATAAGCAGGTGTGCAGGTCTTCCTAATATTCTACTCCACGAGTGCACATTGTAACAACTATGGAAAGAGACAGAGAAAGAGTTGGGGCAACTACACTGTGACCTCCATTTAATTGTAGGGGGAAAAAAAAGGCAAAAGAAATAACATGAAAACTCAAAGGTTAGGACGCTGACGCCGGTTCTCCACGGCTTCTCCAGACCCTTTCACGTCTGTCACATGTGCACTGGGTGAGCCTGCTCTCATTTGTGAAAAGCACAGGGTGCCAGTGGTGGACATGCCAGTTCTGGTATTCTATGGAAAATGCCAATCAAGCTCCACAATGCTGGGCAGGCTGTGAGCACAGGGCCCACTAGAGGACGCTGGGCCCTCTGGCCACCCTGATGAGGTCTGTTTCTGATTGTTTGGTCAGAGACATTCACACCAGTGGCCTGCTTGCTGGAGGTCATTTAGTAGGCTCTGCCAGTGCTCATCCTGTTCCTCTTTGCCCAAAGGAGCAGATACTGGTGGGTACTGCTGATGGGTTAAGGACCTTCTACGAGGGGCCCTGTCCAGCTCCCCTGGAGGAACTGCCTGTCTGTCTCCTGGAATCTCCTCCATGCCCTTGAGACTGTGCTGTGAGACACAGCAAACCTTCTGGCAATGCCACGTGGTATTGATGTGCCTGCCATCCTGGAGAAGTTGGACTACCTGTGCCGCCTCTGTAGGGTCCAGGTATGGCCTCATGCTACCAGTAGTGACACTGACCATAGCGAAATGTGAAACAAGTGACAAACCAGATGAGGAGGGAAAAATGTCAGTGGCCTCCCTCCACCTGTGAAACCATTCATTCCTGTTTTGGGGGTCGTCTTACTGTTGCCCCTCTAGTGCACCAAAGCAGCTGAAACTGATGAACAAGCCCCTCTGCCAGTTAACTGACCAGGTCAATAGCCCACAAGTGTCATTGACTTGATGCCCTACTCTCATTCAAAAGGGGTCCTTTCATTATTTTGTGCAGTTTATATATATATCTATATATATCTAAAATTATTTTCGCGTTTCAAACAGTTTGACCACGCAATATGGACTCCTCTCTGGACTCCAGCGCGTAGAAACAGACATTGTAACTTTTTTTTTAATTCCCAGTACTTGATAGTAGAAGACATGAAGAAAACAGCTTTGCTTCTTTCCACTTTTTAACTGCGCCGAGCTGTAAACCGCCTGCAGCGGCAACGGGTCGTAAGAACAAAGTGGACACTGGGAGGCGCAGTTTAAATTTGAATCACGTGGGATGTGTTGTTCAGGCGGTAATGTGAAATGAACGCCTTTAAGCCATCCACCTGTACTGTTGTTGTCTCTTATTTCTGGCGCAAATCCACATTCAACTCATTTTCTACAGAACATTACGAAATACAATTCGTCTTTTCAGATGACATCGTTTGGCAGCATGGCTCCTACCGAACAGTCTAGGTTTATGCTGTAGCTGTAGCAGATAGAGGCGCTATCACTCCCTTGAACCCTCCGGTACCACACCAAACACCAGGTAAAAGTCCAATTATTATTGTTTTTATTATAATAACATGCACCAAGCACTCTCCACTCCACTATATTCATAAACACAATCAAATCAATAATCAATACACAATCCTCCTCTCCCAGGCACGTTGCCACCCTTCCACCCAGCTCAGCTCACTCGTCTGGGGTTTCTCATAGTCTTTTATAGTCCATGACCCGGAAGTACTCCTGAACCTCTGTCCACGTGACTTCTTAGCACTTCCGGGTTGGATAAAACTCTCCTTCATCCCGGAAGCATGTCATTTCCTCTGTCGCTGTGACTAAGACGTATTTCTGGGTTACAGTGCACATGCAAGTCCTTGAACCTCCCTGCAGCGTCCTCTGGTGGGCCCCACGGTATCCAGCAGGATTGGGAATTGAAACTCCATTGTCCAGGATTCCCTGCTGGTCTTTGGGGCACTTCCATGCTACAGGGCGGGCTCCATCTGGCGGCCTGGGGATATTGGCCGGGATGAAAAGCCGGCCATCTCCCACACGACATTTAAAATACCGGGGCAAATTCCGTCAACATCGACAAAAAGAGGTTACACAGAGAAAATGAGACAGAAGCAGATCGAGAGGGGAGGCTCGCTGATTAATGCATACGACAATCACAATTGAGGGCCTCACAAACACCCGAACAACTTGCTGAACAGATTCGACGGATGCAGTCTCCACAGGCTACCACGTCACACAGGCGTCAGTTGCCTGATGCGAGCCACAAATTCTTCCAGATTCTGCATTTTATTTTTTTCCCTTACGATCAGTGAGCGAAGCCACTGGGTAATCTGCTAGTATATATATATATATAAATGTCTAAGTGTGGAAGTGTGTGTGTCTGTCTGTCTGGCCCGGAAGGGCGAGGCTACAGCATGAAGCTCAACCTCGGCCCGCAGCCTCTCTCTCGGATTAGCATGAATAAATCACCACTACAAGCGAACTCTGATTTTTAGCGCAGCGAGCGAAGTCGCAAAATCAACCAGAATGTAAAAGCAAATTCTACAAAAAAAAAAGATCGAAACCCGTGAAGTAGTCCTCTCGTTCGCTAACTAAACAGAGTTAAGGTTACGCCCCAAGGCAGACGCGTGAGTGAGGAGGGCCCCACAGCCCACTGAGTGTCTCTCGGATTTGTGCTAATAAATCGGTACCGCAAGTGAACTATGATACTTAGTGTGATGACAGAAGTCATAAAAATCAACAGAATGTTCAAGCAAATTCTAGAAAAAAACCCAATCTAAATCCATTAAGTAGTTCTCTCATTCGCTAACTAAGCAGAGTTAAGGTTATGCCCTGGGGCAGACGCGGGAATGAGGAGGGCCCCGCCCCCCTCCCAGCAGCCTCTCTCTCAGATTCGCACGAATAAATCAGTACTAAGCACAATGAAAGAAGTCGCAAAATCAACCGAAATGTTCAAGTACATTCTGGAAAAATCCATTAAGTAGTTCTCTCGTGAAAAGCGGACAGACATACAAACAGGTTTAAAAAACTTTAAGAAACTTCACACTTGGACCACGAAATTTGTAAAACCGTTTCTTAGCGAGCACCTATGGGCCAAGGGTAACCTACATTTTAAATTTCAAGTACCAAGTCCTCATGGTTTGGGAGATTTCATGATGAGTGAGTCAGAGGTATTTGGCTTTTATACAGTATATAGAGATAATATGACATGCCATATGACAAGCTATGTTATTCTAATAATAATAATAATAATAATAATAATAATAATAATAAATAATTTTATTTATATTGCACTTCATATTTTAGAAATCTCAAAGTGCTACATAGTAAAAACAAAAATAATAAAACAAGAAAATCTATGTATGCTTCAACAAAATATCTTTCTAAAAAGATGAGTTTTTAGATTCCGTTTCTATATGTTTGTCGTGAAGTGTGACATGTTACAGTGGGATGCAAAAGTTTGGGCCACCTTGTTAGTAGTCATTATTTTCCTGTATAAATCGTTGGTTGTTACGATAAAAAATGTCAGTTAAATATATCATATAGGAGACACACACAGTGATATTTGAGAAGTGAAATGAAGTTTATTGGATTTACAGAAAGTGTGCAATAATTGTTCAAACAAAATCAGGCAGGTGCATAAATTTGGGCACCACAAAAAGAAATGAAATCAATATTTAGTAGATCCGCCTTTTGTAGAAATGACAGCCTCTAAACGCTTCCTGTAGGTTCCAATGAGAGTCTGGATTGTGGTTGAAGGTATTTTGGACCATTCCTCTTTACAAAACATCTCTAGATTATTCAGGTTTGATGGCTTCCGAGCATGGACAGCTCTCTTTAACTCACACCACAGATTTTCAATTCTATTCAGGTCTGGGGACTGAGATGGCCATTCCAGAACGTTGTACTTGTTCCTCTGCATGAATGCCTTAGTGGATTTTGAGCAGTGTTTGGTCGTTGTCTTGTTGAAAGATCCAGCCCCGCGCAGCTTCAGCTTTGTCACTGATTCCTGGACATTGGTCTCCAGAATCTGCTGATACTGAGTGGAATCCATGCGTCCCTCAACTTTGACAAGATTCCCAGTCCCTGCACTGGCCACACAGCCCACAGCATGATGGAACCACCACCATATTTTACTGTAGGTAGCAGGTGTTTTTCTTGGAATGCTGTGTTCTTTTTCCTCCATGCATAACGCCCCTTGTTATGCCCAAATAACTCCATTTTAGTTTCATCAGTCCACAGAACCTTATTCCAAAGTGAAGCTGGCTTGTCCAAATGTGCTTGAGCAGACCTCAAGCGGCTCTGTTTGTGCTTCCTCTTCATCACTCTCACATACAGCATCTCCTTGTGTAAAGTGCTCCGAATGGTTGAACGATGCACAGTGACTCCATCTGCTGCAAGATGATGTTGTAGGTCTTTGGTGCTGGTCTGTGGGTTGACTCTGACTGTTCTCACCATTCGTCGCTTCTGTCTATCTGAAATCTTTCTTGGTCTGCCACTTCGAGCCTTAACTTGAACGGAGCCTGTGGTCTTCCATTTCCTCAATATGTTCCTAACTGTGGAAACAGACAGCTTCAATCTCTGGGACAGCTTTCTGTATCCTTCCCCTAAACCATGATGGTGAACAATCTTGGTCTTCAGGTCATTTGAGAGTTGTTTTGTGACCCCCATGTTGCTACTCTTCAGAGACAATTAAAGGAGGAGGGAAACTTACAATTGACCCCCTTAAATACTCGGATTCACCTGTGTATGTAGGTCAGGGGTCACTGAGCTTACCAAGCCAATTGGAGTTCCAATAATTAGTTTGAAAAGTTTGGGAATCAATAAAATGACAACGGTGCCCAAATTTATGCACCTGCCTGATTCTGTTTGAACAATTATTACACACTTTCTGTAAATCTAATAAACTTCATTTCACTTCTGAAATATCACTGTGTGTGTCTCCTATATGATATATTTAACTGACATTTTTTATTGTAACAACCAACGATTTATATAAGAAAATAATGACTATTAACAAGGTGGCCCAAACTTTTGCATCCCACTGTATATAGTATGCCATTTTATTACCCACTATTAGGTTAGGCAGACTTTCATTACTCCAGAGAACATTTGTTTTCTTAAGGCATGCGACACAACAAACAACCTGTTACTTTAGGTTTTCTTGTTTTAATTTTTGTGACGTGTGACAAGTTATATTATATACGTTTAATCACTTAATATGTTATATGAGTTTTGTGAAATCTAAAATGTTATGGAAAAGTGATTTTGTAACATGTTGTTACGTTATGTAGACTTTAATTATCCCAGAAGGAAATCTGTTTTTCTTTCATTATGTTGTGTGACATCACATAGGACACTTACAGTATTTTCTTGCTTTAGGTTTCTGTGAATTGGGACATGTTATGTGAGTGATATGAGATTTTTGTGACATGAGACATATTATGTTATGCTGTATAATTTTTGTGAGATGTGACATGTCATGATAAATTATTTTGTGACATGTTAGTCGGTTAGACAGACTTTCATTATCCCAGAGAGAAATTTGTTTCTCTGATGTTATATAATGTGATATGTCACAGGATACGTTATTTTATATTTTGTTGCTTTAACTTTTGTTACATGTGGCATTTTATATAACCGGTATATTGCTTTGAGATTCTTGTGACAAGTGACAAGTTTTTTTGTGACATTTTACATTTGCATTGGCGATCCTAAATTGTCCCTAGTGTGTGCTTGGTGTGTGTGTGTGTGTGCCCTGCGGTGGGCTGGCGCCCTGCCCTGGGATTGTTCCTGCCTTGTGCCCTGTGCTGGCTGGGATTGACTCCAGCAGACCCCCGTGACCCCGTGTTAGGATGTAGCAGGATGGATGGATGGATGGATGTTACATTATATGACATGTCATGGTATGTAACTTTATGACATCTTATTAGGTTAGGTAGGTTTTCATTATCCCACAGAGAAATTTGTTTTTGTTATGTTATGTTACGTGACACATTGTTTTAATTTTTTTCTACATGTGACATATTATATGACTGATATGAGATTTTTAGTTATGTTATGCAATATCATTTTTCTGACACATTACGTTATATTTTTGTGAAATGTTACATTTTGTGACATGTGATTAGCTTTGGTAGACTTTCATTTTACTGAGAGGGACATTTCTTATGATATTATTATGTGACACTTGACATTTTATTTATGTTTTATTATGTCATTTATATGACGTGTTAGCTCAGTTATATGACTTATGTGAGATGTGACAAACTATCCATCCATCCATTATCCAGCCCGCTATATCCTAACTACAGGGTCACGGGGGTCTGCTGGAGCCAATCCCAGCCAACACAGGGCACAAGGCAGGAAAGAAACCCTGGGCAGGGCACGCACACACACACACCAATACACACTAGGGACAATTTAGAAACGCCAATCCACCTAACCTGCATGTCTTTGGACTGTGGGAGGAAACCCACGCAGACACGGGGAGAACATGCAAACTCCACGCAGGGAAGACCCAGGAAGAGACCTCAGGTCTCCTAACTGCGAGGCAGCAGAGCTACCCACTGCGCCACTGTGCCACCCGTGACAAACTATGTTATATAAATTTTTGGGGCATGTAAAATGCTATGTGATTTTTTTGTGATACAGTTTCACTCGGGATCCCGAGTTGTTTCGTCGTGTAGTGGGTGCGGCAACGCACTGTACCAGTGCATGCTCCCTGGCTTGACCTGACTTGAGTATGTGAGATATCATATTACTTTATTGTATCATGTTGTGACATGATAGATTAGATTACTGTATATACTCACGTATAAGTTGGGTCTTGAAAGCTTAAAAATCAATCATAAATTTGGCCTCGACTTATACACCCGTTCAAAAATCCATCCATCCATTCATTTTCCAACCCGCTGAATCCGAACACAGGGTCACGGGGGTCTGCTGGAGCCAATCCCAGCCAACACAGGCCACAAGGCAGGAACCAATCCCAGGCAGGGTGCCAACCCACCGCAGGACACACACACACCAAGCACAATTAAGAATCGCCAATCCACCTAACCTGCATGTCTTTGGACTGTGGGAGGAAACCCACGCAGACACGGGGAGAACATCCAAACCTCACGCAGGAAAAACATGGGAAGCAAACCCCGGTCTCCTAACTGCGAGGCAGCAGCGCTACCCACTGCGCCACTGTGCCACCCCATTCAAAAATTAAACACTTAATTATTTTTTTTTTTTACATCTTCTTGCCTCCTCCAATCTCGCACCAGTTTCTCAGACACATCGAATTTTGCTGCAGCAGCGCAGTTACCGATTTCTTTCGCCATGTCAACAACGTTTAATCTAAAAGCAGCTTCATATTTCCTTCTGATCGAACGCTCCATCATAGATAAGGAAAGCTCTTACGATAAAGGTGTATGAGGGTGTGAGATACAAAAAACACAAAACAGTGCAAACGCCACTTCGGAATAGTTCGGGTATTACTGTGCGGTCACGTAGACAGAATAGAAAGTGAGAGAGAGAGGTTAGGAGCACACGCTGATACAGCGCATTGCCACACCCACATAGAAGAAAATGGCCGTGTACTCCGTGGTTACTCTCTCAGGTGGACGTTGGCATATCATAATCTCTTGGACCAATAGCGGGAGTTTTCCGCATTTGACTTATACAAGCGACATTATAAAATACCGGAAATTAGACGATAACATCAAGTCTCGACTTATCTGCGGGACAATTTATCCGCGAGTATATACGGTAGATTAGATTATTTATTTATAAATGCACATAGGAGGTTGCGCCAAAGTGCTGTACAAAGAAGCATCAAAATAAACAGAATGCAATCATGCAGGAGTAGAAAAATAAAACAACCAATTCTAACATCCACCACAATCCCATTATACACAGTCAAAGGTGGAAGAACACAAGTAGGTGTTAAGGCGGCTTTTAAAAATCTTGATGGAGACATTCTGGTCATGTTAGGTGTCTGCTGTGATGTTTATTGCAAACTGCACTGGTATCATAACCAAAAATAAGACCAATCTTTATATACTATAAAGCTACTATACTAGTATAGTGTAGTGGTATATCTACTACTATACTACACTAGAATCCATCCATTATCCAACCTGCTATATTCTAACTACAGGGTCATGAGGATCTGCTGGAGCCAATCCCAGCCAACACATAGCAGGAACCAATCTTGGGTAGGGTGCCAACCCACCGCAGGACACACACAAACACACCAAGCACACAGCAGGGCCAATTTAGGATCGCCAGTCCACCTAACCGGCATGTCTTTGGACTATGGGAGGAAAAACCCACGCAGACACGGGCAGAACATGCAAACTCCACGCAGGGAGGAAACCCGGGTCTCCTAACTGCGAGGCAGCAGCGCTACCCACTGCGCCACCGTGCCGCCCACACTAGAATCAGAAACTACAAATTGTAGTCGAGAGTTCATAGCACACAAGCCCTTTGCCACGTATCAAAAGCTATAAACGCACACATACACACACAAAATTTGTTTCTGAAGTTCAATCCGCAATCTCGGACAATCAGGAATTTCTGGATAGCAACACCATAGCAACAGAATGCTGAAGTTGTGTTTTCCACAAGAAACAACACTGGTGTTGCAATCAGAAAAGAAATGTATGAAAGCTATAGAAGAAATGTCTGTAGGTGAACACACGTTACATTTGGGTTAATTAATATTAATTAATTATAATTATTAATTCATTAATTAACATTAATTAGATAGATAGATAGATAGATAGATAGATAGATAGATAGATAGATAGATAGATAGATAGATAGATAGATAGATAGGAAAGGCACTATATGATAGATAGATAGATAGATAGATAGATTATTAATCCCAAGGGAAAATTCACATTTATTATTATAATTATTATTATTAATATATTATTATATTATTATTATAATTAGTGTTCCCTAATTTTAATTATTTATTCTGTCTTTTTTCTCTTTCTTTATTATGTAAAGCACTTTGAGCTCCATTGTTTGTATGAAAACGTGCTATAGACATAAATGTTGTTGCTGTTGTTCTCCACTGTCAAGAAACATAACCAGAGCCCCAAAATGAAAACGGTGCAGAAAAAGCCAGGAAGCGAACCCAAGTCATAAAATTCTGTTCTGTTCTTGTGTCATCTACAGTCCCAAGCTGCTTTTTCCTCCCATGTTGCTAAAAAACCGCGTGCTACGGCTAACTGTTCATTCTTAAATGGCCCTTTGTGTTCATGAATGGATCCGGCAAAGAACCGCCATCCCTTTCAACCCTTTTGCCCGTTGTTGCTGGGATTGGCACCAGCTCTAGTGACCCTGAACAGAATTTAACGAATTTCACAATGGCGAGATGGACACGTCAGTTAAAGTAGTAGATTTGGTTGTGTCGCAGGGTCAAAGCCATTAGAAAAGAAGCAGCAAATCCAGGCTTAAAGAAATTCGAATTTGTGTTGTCAAAATCGAACGTCAAAAATCTTTTTACGCAAACGTGGTGTCTATTGACTCAGTGGCCACTTTATAAGGTCCCTCTCCGTAGTACTAAGTAGAACTTCACGTCTTCATCCATCCGTTCATTTTGTGTGTGTCCTGCTCATGTCAGGGTAACACTGAGGGGCAGCGTCCATCACACGGACTCTCTTATTCATTCTTCTTAAGCACCTTGTGGAGGTGTTTGCTATGTCAGCCACTAAATAAATGAAGAATGATATACTGAGAGGGTAAGTGTGCTCATGTTTTTGTACAGGAAAATAATTGGCTGAAGGGACCTACCACCCTGTACCTCTGACTGGTGCACACATTGGGCTGAAGTTCATCTTCTTCAAGCACAAAACAAGAAAAACAAATGAGACCCGAGTGCTGGAGGAGTGACAACTAGCTCTGCCTCAAACAGTTTGAAAACGATGACTTCTTAGAGCCACCAGAGGGCGGAAGCACCCTCACTTGTTTTATGTGCTATCATTCCGCCCCCTGGTGTTCACACAAAAAAAAGCCGGCCAACCAGATCAAGGTTGAAGGTCCATGTTTGTCCTCCAAGACTATTTGCCTCTGCTTTTTATCTTTGTCTTTGTCCTTCTGCTTTTATTGGCCTTTTGTTTCTGGCCAGGCCTCTGCTGGGATGTCTAGCCTCATTGTGGCCATCGAGGAACCCCACTGGCTCCTCTTTCAAGATTTTATGGGCTGGGTGTGGAAGACGAAGGGGGAGGCGCAGACCCCGGAGATGTCTGGAATACTTCCAATGTCTATAAAGTCAATACTAACAGTGCAGACATTAGGCCTGCCATGGTAACCTCTGACCTTGGGTTTCTCATCTTATTGCTTGTTGCTGAGCTCTACAAGGCACTTTTTTATTTTTCTTTCTTGTTTATTTTTATTTGTTGCTCATCACTTATCACTTTGGGGGTCTAAATAACATTTTGTCAACTTGCCCAGCAGGACAGACTGAGCGAAACGCACTAAATAGATAAAGAGTGTGACATAAAGATGTTCAGAGGTCATAAAATTCAGATGAAATCAATTTAAAGGGCTGCACATAAAGGAGTCTGAGTTATCTGAGCAGATGTCACATCTTCAATGACCACAGA
Organism: Polypterus senegalus; assembly: GCF_016835505.1. Lineage (NCBI taxonomy): Eukaryota > Metazoa > Chordata > Cladistia > Polypteriformes > Polypteridae > Polypterus > Polypterus senegalus. The sequence goes on from NC_053159.1 coordinate 183,328,938, forward strand.
AAAAATAAATAAAGTAAAACGTCCAGATTTTAGAATTAGAATCTAATAATCGTCTAGAAACCGCCACGTGGAATGGCCATCAAAGATCAGGAAACACCTAAAGGACATCTCAGGCCAGTCTGCATCTTACGAGCCACTTAGTTGTCACTTTTATCTTATGGCCCGGTGCTCCATCATGCTGGATTGTTCATTGTCGTTACCAAATTGTTCTTGGATGGTTGGGAGAAGTTGCTCTCAGAGGATGTTTTGGTCCCATTCTTTATTCATGGTTGTGTTCTTATGCCAAATTGTGAGTGAGCCCACTGCCTTGGCTGAGAAGCAACCCCATGTGACATGAATGGTCTCAGGATGCTTTACTGTTGGCCTGACACAGGACTGATGGTAGCGCCGTTCACCTTTTCTTCTCCGGATGCCCCAGACAATTGGAAAGGGGATTCATCAGAGACAATGACTTGACCCCAGCAGTCCTCAGCAGTCCAATCCCAAAATATCAGTCTGTCCCTGATGTTTTTCTTGGCTTCTTTGCTGCCCTTCTTGACACCCACCAGGCCATCCTCCAAAAAGTCTTCAGCTCACTCCTACCTGCCTGCTGCCATTCCTGAGCAAACTCTGCACTGGTGGTGCTCAAATCCGAGTCATGAATAAAGAATGGGAGCAAAATATCCTCTGAGAGCAACATCTCCCAACCATCCAAGAACAGTTTGGTGACCAACAATGCATGATGGAGCACCAGGCCATAAGGCAAAAGTGAGAACTAAGTGGCTCGGGGAACAAAACATCGAAATTTGGGGTTCATGGCCAGGAAAAGTCCCCAGACCTTAATCCCATTGAGAACTTGTGGTCAATCCTCAAGAGGTGGGTGGACAAACAAAAACCCACCAATTCTGATGATGCAAGAATGGGCTGCCATCAGTCAGGTTTTGGCCCAGAAGTTGATTGACAGCCTGCCAGGGCGAATTGCAGAGGTCTTGAAAAAGAAAGAAGGACTGCAAATATGGACTCTTTGCCTAAACTTCATGTACCGTATATACTTACGTATAAGTTGGGTCTGGAAACCCGAAAAATCGATCATAAAATCAGACCCTGACTTATATGCCTGTTCAAAAATGCGACACTTATTTGTTTTGGTTTTTTTTTTACATCTTCTTGCTTCCTCCAATCTCTCATAAGTATCTCAGACGCATCGAATTTTGTGGCAGCAGCACAGTTTCTTTTGCTACTTCAATGACTTTTAATTTAAAACCGGCTTCATATTTTCTTCTGATCGAATGCTCCATTGTTGATAAAGGATGCTCTTACAAATAAAGGTGTATGAGGGTGTGAGATACAAAAAACACAAACCAGTGCAAATGTCGCTTCGGAATAGTTTGGGTATTACTGTGTGGTCACGTAGGCACAATAGAGAGAGAGGTTAGGAGAACTGTGACAATTAGGGTTTGTTACATGCTCCCATCTTCTGTCTGGGAGCCCTTGAACTCGTCACCGTCGGTAATGTCACTGATGAGCTTAGCAGTGAGGCAACAACATAGCAAGGAGATGGTGAAAAAGTGCAAAGTGCTTTTAAAAAACAATCAATATACAATACAATACAATACAGTTTATTTTTGTATAGCCCAAAATCACACAGGAAGTGCCGCAATGGGCTTTAACAGGCCCTGCCTTTTGACAGCCCCCCAGCCTTGACTCTCTGAGAAGACAAGAAAAAACTCCCAATAGAAACCTTGTAGGGAAAAATTGAAGAAACCTCGGGAAAGGCAGTTCAAAGAGAGACCCCTTTCCAGGTAGGTTGGGCGCAGTGGGTGTCAAAAGTAGGGGGTCAATACAATACAATATACAGAACAGAACAATTCCTTAAGACAGCATAATAATAAAAATTTTAGAAGTACGGTTTAACAGTAGATGATATGACATAATTAGGTTTGGATATTTTTAGAGTCCTGGAGACCTCATCCATCTAGCTGCCTCCCCATTTGGCCATGCCACGGCTGAAACGTTGCTCCGATGAAAGGACCCCTCTTTCCCATGATTCCTGTGATCCTCCATCAGGGATGACTTTACCATAGGCAGGCAAACAACTTGGCAGGTGGGCCGTGGCACCAATGGCCACATTTCGGTACCGAGAAAAGAAACAGAATAGGTGAGGGTTAGTATTCAAATATAATTATCATGTTACTTATGTTATAGTGCTAATGACTAACAACAGAGATGCAGTATGTACAGTTAATCAGCAGCTCTAGTCAGGATATGCTAAACTGAAGTAGTGAGTCTTCAGCCGGGATTTAAAGGCTGAGACTGAAGGGGCATCTCTTATGGAAGCAGGAAGACCATTCCACAGTTTAGGGGCCCTGTAACTAAAAGCTCGACCTCCCACTGTTATTTTATTAATCCTTGGAATCCTAAGCAGACCGGCATCTTGAGATCTTAATGTGCTCAGGTTTGTAAGTCATGATAAGTTCAGACAAGTAAGCGGACCTTGGCCATTTAATGCTTTATATGTTAAAAGGAGGATTTTGAAATCTGCCCTAAACTTAACTGGGAGCCAGTGTAAAGATTTAAGAACTGGGGTTATGTGTTCATATTTTCTTGTTCTTGTAATAATTCTTGCAGCGCATTTTGGATTAACTGGAGGCTGTATAGAGAACAGTTTGAACAGCCAGTGAACACCGCATTGCAGTAGTCAATCCTACTAGAGATAAATGCATGAATTAATTTCTCACAATCCTGTTTATTTAGAAAGCCTTAATTTCCTAACATTTTTAAGATGGAAAAACATGTTTTGGACGACTTTGTAATATGCTTTAAATGACATGCTAGAGTCAAAGATAACTCCTAGATTGCGGGCTGATTCAGTAAAATTAATTGGGATTCCAACTGAGTTAAATGACGACAAAATATTGCTGTGATCAGCGTCATTCCCTCCAACAATTAACATCTCTGTTTTATCTGTATTTAAAGACAAGTAGTTCTCATTCATCCATTCCTTTAATTCACTAACACAACTAATTAAAGACAACATCGGAGAAACTTCATTTGATTTAAATGAAAGGTATAACTGGGTGTCATCTGCATACAGTGAAAATTAACATTATGTTTCCTAATGAGAGATCCCAGTGGAAGCATGTAAAGTGAAAACAGTAAAGGTCCCAGTACTGAGCCCTGCGGACACCATATTGAACTTCTGTGTATAATGATGGAGTACTGTCTGCACATTTCTGTACATACTGGAATCGATTTGATAAATAAGAACTGAACCAAGCGAGCACGGGCCTGTAAGCCCAACATCGTTTTCTAGCCTGTGCAGTAAAATAGAATGGTCAATGGTGTCAAATGCTGCACTTAAGTCCAACAACATAATTACAGTGGAATTTCCTTCATCAGAGGATATCAGAATGTCATTTACAACCCGTGTTAGTGCCGTTTCTGTACTATGACCAGTGCGAAAGCCAGACTGGAATTTCTCAAATAAATTGTAATGCGTAAGGTGTGACTGAAGCTGACTGGCGACTACTTTTCTAGTATTTTAGAGAGAAATGGTAAATTTGAAATAGGCCTATAGTTATTTAGTATGTGTGGGTCTAGGTCTGACTTTTTAAGTAAAGGTTTAATGACTGACACTTTTAGTGCATCAGGTACGTGCCATGCAGTAATGAACTATTGATAATGGTTAGAATAGGGCTGCAAGAACATCCATTGCACTTTTACTAGTTTTGTTGGCACTGGATCTAGGGAACAAGTAGTGGGCTTCATTTTAGTAATTAAAGTTAAGACTTCCTGGTGAGTTACAGGATTAAAATTATTAAAGTGCTGAATGCAATGTGAGCAGGGTCTGCTAAGCTAGTATTTGGTTTGTACTGTGATGCTGAGATCTGGGATCTTATATTTTTAATTTTCTCATTGAAGAAGTTCATAAAGTCTGTACTGCTAATATCTGTTGGTATTTTGCACTGTTGATCTGAATTCCCATTTGTTAATTTAGCCACTGCTCTAAAAAGTACCCTAGGATTTTTATTATTGCTATCTATTAATGTAGAATAGTATTCTGAGCGAGCTTTAAAGAGGGCTTTTTTATATTTATTTACACTCTCTGTCCATGCAATTTGAAAGACATGTAGCTTTGTTGTTCTCCATCTGCGCTCCAGTTTTCGACACTCTAATTTAAGAGCTCGAGTGTTTTCATTAAACCAGGGAGAGTTTCTATGTGCTTTGATCACTTTTGTTTTAGGGGAGCCACTGTGTCCAGAGCATCTCTCAAGGTCACATTATAATGTGATATTAGCTGATCTAAATTGTTTTCCACGTTTACATTTGATGTTAACTGATCTAAATGGTTTTCCACAATTACACTCGACTTACTCAAGGTATCTATAAATTTTGAAGCAGAATTACAATCTAGATGTCGCACTGTCTTTGTTTTAATCTGTGAGTGCTGGCATGGGCAGAACTAAATCAAACGTAATTAAGAAGTGATCGGAAATAACTACATTTAATGGAGTAATATTTAAATTTTGAATTTCAACTTTGTAAGTTATAATTAAATCTAATGTATGGTTATGATTATGAGTTGGACCTTTGACAATCTGACAAAATCCTACTGAATTTAACAAATAAGTAAAACATTTGCTAAAAGTGTCAGTTTCCACATCAATGTGTACATTAAAATCCCCATCAGAACTACGTGATCATAATTTATAGCCAAATCAGACAGAAGGTTGCTAAATTCAGTCATGAACAATGAATATGGCCCTGGTGGTCTGTAGACTAGCACTATAATTGTGTTGGAATCTGTTTTAATATTTAAAATGAATGCCTCAAAGGATGTAAAGTTGCCTAAATTTTTAGGAGTGATTTGCATTTTGTTACAATGAATTATTCCAAGGCCTCCTCCTCGACCAGAATCTCTAGACTTATGAAGGAACGAGTATCCATCTGGTGACGCCTCAGCTAGGGGAACAGTGTCACATTTACTAAGCCAGGTTTCAGTAAGAAGACACAGATCAGATTTTGTACTTAATATTATATCATTTACCAAAACAGCTTTAGTGCCAAGAGAGCGAATGTTCAATAAACAGCATTTAAAACTGCATGGTTCTTTCTGAACTGCTGATATATTTTTGTTTTAATTTGAATTAAATTTCTATTACAGATGCCCCTGATGGAGTGTCTGGTTTTATCCCTTGGTCTAATTATACACCTTATTTTTTGGTTATCAATTAATTTATGGTTTGTATCAAGACTAAATTTACTAGATGCCCCACAACAGGGAGTATGGGTAATATAAACATTGTTCAAATAAATAGGTGCAGTGCATTCAAAAATCCATATAATAAAAGCCCAGCGCGGTGTCCGTGTCCGCTTCCCTTTTGGCTGTATAGCCGCCCCGTAGAAAAGCCCCAGTCCGCCCCCTCTCAGAATTCCTGCTTACCCCCTCCGTTCTTTCCCCTTTGCTTTTATTTTTCCTGTTCCCGAAAATCTTTTCAAAACAAAAGTAAAGAAATAGACAGAGCGTCACATTAACGTCTTCTCCCCACTGCCTATTAAATAATCAATAAAATGAAATAAAAAAATCACGAAAGAAACAGAAGCCACAACCTACCCTTACAGTGTCCACCGCGCTTCTGGCGTTACAGCCAAACACACGGTGTATGCAGTTTATGAGGTGTGACGCTAATTAACGCCCGTACTACAACAGATTATATTGTTCATATACTATTAACTATTTACAGGGATCAACTCTTTTGGGGAAGTTCATAACAAAAAAAAAAAAAATTTAATTATAAATAACATGTGCACTTGAGTATTTCGAGCCCCGCGTCTGAGTCGGATGGTTCCCCTAGTCACCAATTTGTGTGTTTCACTATGCCCACTATGCCTTTCCGCCTTCAGTTACCCATGTGCACTTGTACGGAGGAGACCTTACAGAACAATGCCGAAACGAAACGCAACTAAACCTGCTGCTGCGAGAGGACACATTACAGCGTGATCACGAAGCAAAGAGGCAAAGGCGTGACAGACGCTCGCAAGAAACGGACACTCAGCATTCACACAGATTAGCTCAACGACGCGTCTCTGCTGCACAACGAAAGGCAACTGAAACCCCTACAGAGAGACAGATTAGGCGTGATCACGAAAGAAAGACGCAAAAGCGGGCCAATGAGACACCCGACGAGAGGTCCTTACGATTGAGTCCTTCAACTGTGGTCATCCAACGTGCCAAGTTGCTAGTCTATACTAATAAAAGGCAAAGCCCTCACTCACTGACTCATCACTAATTCTCCAACTTCCAGTATAGGTAGAAGGCTGAAATTTCGCAGGCTCAGTCCTTACAGCTTACAAAAGTTAAGCAGGTTTCATTTCGAAATTCTACGCATAACGGTCATAGCTGGAACCTACTTATGTACATATATATACGGCCATAGCCTGCAGCTCGGTCGCCGTGTGAGGCAGAGTTGCGTCCCTCATCATCACGCCTCCCACGTAATTGAGTGCCTGCCCATATAAGGTAAATATTCGCGGGTGAAGGACTGTGCTTATGCAAACGAAGATGAGATGGTCTAGTGTTTGGCACAAACGCAGCGAAAGTGCCGGGTCTTAGCTAACATTAAATAAAGCCGTGGACATTGCAAGATCGCACAAGAGAGCGGCTCACGTGAACTGACTCTGAGCGCATGCGTAGAGAACAAGGAAGAGCTCAAAGAGCTGAACAAAAAGCGTATTACACAATTGAGAAGGCAGCAAAAGAATATGAAGCGAGTGACGCATACAAGCATATTCACAAGTGCAGCTACTGCGGAAACAAAGCACGGTGTAAATCGTAAGTTTTTTTTTTTTAACCAGCCTGTCAGTAACACAGATGACACATGCATATGTAATGTATGTGTAGTTGGGCTGTCATCATTCATGGCTTTTTTTTTTTAAATATATATATATTTATTTTTCTTTTAAATAGGTTTGTTATAGTCACAGACAGGACCGGGGGAAAACAAAAACAAAAGAAAAAGGAAGAAAGTGGGGAAAGAGTCAGATGGTGGACAATGGAAGAAAAGATAAAAAGGAGGATAGAGAGAGAGGGGGAGACAAAACAAAACACCGACAATCTGCTTCAATACCTGTTGAGAGGAGAAAAAAAAAAAAAAAAACACAGCAACCAACATCTGTATCAATCACAGTGATTAATAAATATTAAATGTTATTGAACAGCACATAGTACTAATATTACAGGATAGGATTAGAGGGAGCCACTAGGCAAGACAGTGTGTGTCTGTGATTACCTGATTATACACACGTGTTCACCTGTGTGCACACCCGTATATGTGGCGCACTTGTATTCATAAGGTTCTTCCATGTAAATGTCTAATAGTGTAATAGTGTGTGTGGGGAACAGCAGCCCGCTCCCCAGGACCCGAAGCAGATATGTAGGAGACCCGTGCCCCAGACATCCAGAGAAACCCCCGGACACAGGAGTCCTAGGTGGATCCACGCAGGGATGACTGCAGCCCCACTCAGAAAAGAGCAGAGGAGAGCCCCGGAGGAAGGTCATCCAGCAGCCACTGTGCCAAAGCCCTGGGGGGCCATGGTGGCGAGCCCGTGGGCCCCGTCGGCAGTCGGCCGCACCAGGGAGGACCGGGCCCTGTGCCCCGGGATCCAAGAGCCCCCCGCCCACCAGCAGGGGCCTGACACAGCTGTGAGGTCCAGGTCCCGCCAAGCAATCGCGGGAGTGAGCCAGCACCCACCCGAGTATCCAGCCCAAGACATCGAGAACCGCCAACACAACAGCGGCAGGGGGGATCATCCACCGGCAGGGAGTGGGGAGTAAGGCCCCTCCCTGAGGGAGCTGGCGATGTTTTGAGTGAGGTGGAGTCTAAGATCTGACCTGACACAAAGACATAGACATACAGGCACACGTATACACAAGCATACGTTCCCACCTTCATGTGCACGTATACAATCGCTCACACACTCATCCAACATGGAGACATACAAAATGAACACTGTACACACACTCCACTCCCCATGTATACTTTACCTCTGGGGTGTAGACCAGGAGGACCGCCCCAGCTCCCCCAGTAGTCCGGAGGCCCACCAGCCCAGAACCTGACTCGGCGGCCAGCTCCTCCTCTCAGCCCCCAGCCCCAGCCGGCGAACAGAAAGAGCGGGCCCGCCTCTCCGCTCTAATATGATGTTGGTGAGTGTTGTTCTGAAGTGCTTTTAAAACAGGAGGAGGATATGGCTCTGAACACCTCTCCTCCCGAGAACCCTCACTGTCTATGTGTGATTTAAAATTGAGAAGTAGACACTGGCGCCAGAGGTAAGGATGAATGAACAGACCGCCCTCTTGACACCATTCAGTGTGTCCACCCCAAGGCCCTATATGTATGTGTCATGAAAGGGTAGGTAATGGGAATGTCTAATTTGTGGATTAAAATAGAGATACAGGTGGTCACTAGGGGACAAAGGAGGAATACCTTCCCTGCACCCCAGCAACTCACCTGCACCTCCAGGCCCTACATGAGTGTTGGTGTGATGGAGCGGAGAAGGGAGCATTAAGGGATGGGAAGGAAAGGAAGAATGGGGGGGAAAGCCACCCCCACCCCGGTGCCAGCTCCCCTGCTGACCCCCATAGGCACCCCGCTCCCCAGAAACCATCCAGGGCAGGGGCCCAGGCCAACGAGACCAGGGCCCACGCCAGCGTACCACCAGGCGACCGGAGAGCGGCGCAGCCCTCCGGCCCCACCACCATGCAAAAACTATGCCCATCCCAACATTCAGTCAACTCCCAAACTACATATGACAATAGAAACCCAGGCGAGTCCATCCTCCACCTCTGTTGGCTCCCCGCCTGCAGAGTGGGCACCTCATAAGCAGGGACCACCTGCAGACAGATGGCAACAACTTCCCGCCAGCTACGAGGCCCCAGTTCCGCCGATGCGCTGAGAGCCCCAGCGTCAGGGCCGGGCCCAAGTATATTCACTGACCCACAACCCGGCGACACACCCCACAGGACCCAAGCCCCCAGACCCAGCCAGAACCCCATCCCAGAGGCGGAGCAGCCCCAGAACCCCAGGCCGCCCGGAGCCTCCCGGCGGCACGGCTACCAGGCTGGCAGCCCGTCCACCAGCACAGGCTCCGCCAGTGCGAAGCATGCAGCTACCAGAGACGCACCATCCAAGAGCCCCTATGCCCGTCCAGGCCAGGACCACAGCCCCAGCGCTGACACCCCCAAGAAACCTGCCCCCCGTGAGCCCCCAGATGCCCCAGGCCCGTATGTACTCCCCACATCAACAACAAAGACCAAAGTGGGACAGAGCGCGATCCCCACCCCACTAAGTAATGGAACCGATCAAAGGAGCCCAGAGATTGATCTAATGTTGTGGCAGAAGCTGTATCAAGACTAATATAGTCCAACAAACGGTCTCTATATTGGTTGATATTAAGATTGTTTTATTTTTCCAGTTCATGAGAACAGTCTTCTTAGCAATGCATAAGGCGATATAAGCCATATGGATTGTATTAATCTCCGTGGTGACACAGTCTAGGTAAGCCCAACAAGCAGACTGAAGGAGAGGTTGGAATGGTGCATTTCAGACACTTGGATAAGTCTTCACAAATCCTGCTCCAGAACCTCTGAACAGGTGGACAGAACCAAAGAGCGTGGATGTAGATGTCAGGTGTGTCGCCTTGACAGTGAGAGCAGTTGTTAGAAGGCGTATAACCCATCCTGAACATCCGTTGACCTGTATAGTGCACTCTATGTAGGATTTTGTATTGTATTAATTGTAAACTGGGATTTCTAATCAGTTTAAAGACTTTTAAACTTATCTGAGACCAGAAATTATGGTCCCAGCTGATTGATAAATCTGCCTCCCATTTCAATAGGAAGGGATACCGATTCATCTATTTTGGAGAGTGTCCTGTATATTTTAGACAGTAATTTAGGGGGTTTAAAATTTAATAGTTCTGCCACACCTGATGGTATTTGCAATTCGATTTGATTAAACTTATATTTCCTTTTTACTATAGATTTTACTTGTTGATATTCTAAAAATCTATTCTTGTTAATCCCATATTGTTTTACTAATCTGTCAAACGAAATAAAGTCTGTTCCTTCGAATATATGTTCTAAGTACTTAATACCTTTACAACTCCAATCTGGGAAGTTTATCATATTATTGTTTTGTAGTAGGTCAGGGTTGTTCCAGATGGGGGTGCGTTTGCATGGGATTAATGAAGACTTAGTCAATTTTAGAAACTCCCACCAAGCCATCAGAGAGGAGCTGATGCTGATGCTTTTGAAACATATGTGTCGTTTAATGTTTATGCTAAGAATGGCAGATCAGAGATCTCTATCTTATTGCATAGTGCCTTTTCTATGTCTAGCCAAGGTTCATCTAAGAGGGTATGTTTAAACCACCCTGAGATGTGCTGAAGCCTGTTGGCTAAGAAATAGTGGTTAAAGTTAGGCAAATCTAGTCCTCCTTTATCTTTAGTCTTTTGTAGCGTTTTAAGCTAATAAGAGGGGTTTATCTTTCCAAAGGAATTTAGAGATGGAGGAGTCAGAGATCTAAACCAGTCCGGTGTTGGTTTGCTTGGGATCATTGCAAATACATAATTAATTCTTGGTAAAATCATCATTTTTTTGAGGCTACTCTTCCCATGAGTGATATGGGTAGAGACTTCCATCTAGCCAAATCATCTTCCACCTTCTTTAAGAGTGGGATGTGGTTTAATTTAGTTAAATCCGCTAGCCTAGGTGAAATATTAATACCTAAATATTTAATATTTCCAGATTGAAGTGCAGTGGAAGAAGAGTTCTGGAAGGAGCAGTTAATCGGAAGAACTGTAGATTTTAACCAGTTTATCGAATAATCTGAGACACTTGAGAAAGAATTTATTAATGTGATTACCTCAGAGGCGTGGTTTGTGAATGCTGGAGAAAAGTAACACATCATCTGCGTAAAGACTGATTTTATGTTCTATATTTTACATTTAATGCCTTTAATCATTGCCGCCTGTCTAATCGCTGCTGCTAGTGGTTCAATAAAAATTGCAAACAATGAGGAGAGAGAGGGCATCCCTGCCTGGTGCCCCTCTTGAGACAGAAGCTGGAAGATGATTGGTCATTTGTCCTGACGCATGCTGTTGGAGCATTATATATTATTTTTAACCAATTTAAGAAAGAGTTTCCAAAACCAAATTTTTGTAAAGTTGCAAATAGAAAATTCCAGTTAACTCTATCAAATGCTTTTTCTGCATCTAGAGATAATATTGTAGTTTGAAGGTTTTTATTATACGAATAGTCGATCAAATTAAGTAATCTACATGTATTTGTTGAGGAGTGCCTCCCTTTTATAAAACCAGTTTGATCAGGATGAATTATGTGAGGCATTATCTTCTCTATTCTTTTTGACAGAGCTTTGCAGATTATTTTAAGGTCAAGCGTTAATAAGGGATATTGGTCGATAGCTGGTAGGTAATAGTGGGTCTTTGCCTGGTTTTAGCAAGAGATTAATGCTGGCAGAATTCATATTTGGTGGTAGAATGCCATCCCTCTTGGCTTCTTGCAGCATCCTGTAGAATATTGGTGCCAGAATTGTCCAGAATTCTTTATAGAATTCTGCTGGAAAACCATCTGGACCTGGAGCCTTTGTATTGGGCATACTATTCAGGGCTTCTTGGAGTTCATCTGAGGTCAGAGGAGAATCCAATGCCATTGCTTGTAAATCTGATAATTTTGGAAGAGTTATATTATCAAGAAACTGGTCAATTTCATATTTAGATGGGTTTATCTGTGGTGAATATAAAGATTTGTAAAAGTCCCTGAAAGTGATGTTAATTCCTTCAGGGTCATATACTGTTTCCCCAGATAAATCTTTAACAGCACATATAGTTGTTTTTTCTTTATTTATTTTTAACTGATTAGCTAGAAATTTACCTGACTTATTACTATGTTCGAAGTTTTGCCACCGAAGTCTTTGTGCTAAGAATTGAGTTTTTTTATTGATAATTTCATTTAATTCTAGTTTTGCTTTACATATTTTGTTCAGCATTTCCCGTTCCTGAGAGGATACGTAGGCTTCTTCTAAGAATTTGATGGTTTCTTCCAATTCCTGAATACGTTTACTTTCTCTTTTCTTTTTATGTGATGAGAATGAAATTATTCTACCTCTCATCACAGCTTTGCCTGCTTCCCAGAGAACTGATGCTGATGTTCCAGGCAGGTCATTATAGTCTAAATACAGAGCCCACTCTTTTTTGAAATAGTTAATAAAATCTACATCTTTAAGCAATGATGTATTAAATCTCCAGTTTTTACTTGGTGGAATGGCCTTCTTATTTATTAGAGTTAGAGATACAGGAGCATGATCGCTGATAGCTATAGTGTGTATCTCTGTGTCTGAAATGTCACTCAGCAGTGAGCTGCTGACTAAGAAATAATCCAGACGAGTAAGAGTGATGGACATGTGAGAAGAAAGTATATTCCCTACGGTTGGGGTGAAGAGAACTCCATGCATCGCAAAGTCCATAGTCGCTCATGTACTGTTTCAATATATTAATAGATTCCCAATTGCGCTGAGTTCCAACTGTACTGAGCCTGTCCATTTCTTTATGTAGCTCAAAGTTGAGGTCACCCCCCAAGAACAAGTGCGCAATCTAGGTGTTCAGAGAGTGCAGTGAAAAAAGCGTGGAAAAATGAGGGATCATCAACATTTGGACCATATATACTGACAATACATATTTTTTTGTTAAGAATAGATAATTTAATGATTAGAAATCTACCCTCTGGATCTGTGACTGTGTTGAGTACTTTGAAATTAACATTTTTATGTATTAAGATTGCTACCCCCCTTTGCCTAGAGTTATAGCAGGCTGAGAACACATTAGGAAACTCAGGTGTTTTAAGTTCATCTGCAGCTGAGGTCGGTCTATGAGTCTCTTGTAATAAAGCAACGTCTGCCTGTAGGTTTCTAAGTTGGCTAAACATTTTTAACCTCTTCTCTCTGGAGCCAGCTCCATTCACATTCCATGTGACGAACCTTAGGGTGCCCATAGATGTGTGTGTGTAGCTAATGTTGCACGCTGCGTGTGATGCTCAACTGAATGAGATATGAGCGAGTGTGCGTGTATGTCCTGTATGACTGTGTGCGCTGTGAGGTCGGAGTGGATGCATTGACGCTGGGTGTATATGTTCATGGTCGTGCCTTGCAGATTTGTAAATACATAGGATGTTGTGTGTGACTGAGTATGAAAGCAGGTGATCTGTGCAGTGAAAGAAAGGAGAAATAAGAGGAACGTACAAAGGGGCAAGTGGGGAATGATGAAGGAAAAAAAAAAAAAAAAAACTAGACATTATCAGCACTTGAACGCTGTGGAGACTGACGGTAATGTATCACACTAACTTAGCGAAATGACATGAATAAACTAGATTAGCGTAATAGAAGGAGAGGAGTAAAAAGAAATAATAATAATACTAAATAATAATAATAATAATAATAGTGTATCTTATCTGGACTGGTGTTAATATAACCAGGGAGTGGTGTTGAGGTCGCGGTAGAGCTGCCCGTCCACGTAGATCCGGTCCACGACGATGACAGCTCGGGAGCCCTTCTGGATGAAGCTGCGTCGGATCGGGAACAGAACTCTGCGTCGCTCCAGGATCTCTCTGGGGAACTGATCGTTTACACTAAAGTCTGTTCCTTTCAGCTCCCTGCCGCGGCTCTTCACCTGCTCCTTCTGCTTGAAATATCCAAATTTAGCCACGATTGGACGCGGCCTCTGGGCTCCAGGCCTCTTGGCTCCCAGCCGATGGATTCTTTCGAAGCGGATGTTTTTCACGGAGTCCTCCGGTATTTTCAGGTGAGTCTTGATAAAGGTTTTAACCGTAGCTTCTGTGTCCTCTTCAGCAGATTCGGGGATACCTGAAAACACCAGATTATCTCTCATACTGCGGGCCTGGAGATCTATAATAGTCTCTTTAATTTTTTTATTTTCTTCATTCAGATGAGTCATATGCTCAGTTAGAGACTTGACCGAGTCCCGTAGTGAAGCGTTTTCTGCAGCCAGTGTTTCCACCTGCTGCTGGCTGAATTCCAATGATTCCCTCAGGGATTTGAATTCACGATGTAAGATCTCGACCAGAGACAACCTCGCGTCGAAGCTGGACAACCGTTGGTCGATTGAATCCAGAATGTCGGCAAAGTCTTTACCCGTCGGGGATGTTGATCCAGGGGAGTCTGCTGGACGAGTTCTTTTGGAGGACGGGGTCCCGTCTTTGGCTGGGGACGATGTATTTTGGTGTTTTTTCATGACTATAGCCTTGAAGTATCTGTCAATGTATTCCTGGAGTGTTTCCAAATTCTCCTCGCTGTTCATTCAAAATTTTTCCGCCAAGTTTCCGGCGCCTGACGTCACCTAGAGCACACCCATCTCCCGAGATTCTTGTCTTCTTCCACCCAAACTTCCACCGTAAGTTTAAATTAAGTTCATAGACACGCTGCCACTGGCATTTGTCATGCCTAAGACGAATATGATATTCGCGAGATACAAGTTTAATGAGAAGACACAGGGTATAAACGAGACTGTTATTTTTAAAATGTTTCCTTTTCTTTTTCATAACTTCTTTAACACACTTCTTCTCCGCTGCGAAGCGCGAGTATTTTGCTAGTTGTCAATAAATAAATAATCCAATAAAACCCAGAAGTGAAAATGTGGAGGTTAAAAACTATAGAAAAAAGTCTTCTTAAAAACAACGAGGTTAAAATAACACAGGAAGCATTCTTTTAAAAACAACAACAAGTCCGGTGCCTTTTTACCTGCGACTCCCCTGCTTCTCCATCTGGGCTTCTCAACAGGGGAGTCGCCTTACATGCAGCTGGCCTTCTCTCTGCTCCTAACTGGTTCGTCACTTTTCCGATCCCTGGCTCCAGTAGGCACCACTGAACAGTGACTTGGGATTCCCCAAGTTTTCCGCATTCGACTTATACAAGCAACATTATAAAATACTGGAAATTACTAGTGATGAGCGAGCACCAAAGCGTTCGGGTATTCGGTCTGAACACATCGCGATGTTCGTGTGCTCTACCGAGCACCCAAGTATTATGTAAGTCAATGGGAGACAACCAGGCACCCCCTGCTCTGAAGAGGGGAGGGTGCCTGGTCCATTGGAAAAGGTCAGAAAGTGACAGAAACACCACCCATGTTAATCGGAGTCGTGCAGGTCTGTCAGGTGGAAGACAACATTTAACAAGCGGAGAGGTATGTACTTGCGACAAGAACAAGTTGAGTAACTTGAGAAAAAGAGAGGACTGGGCAGTCCTAGGGGTGCCAGTCACCGGAGAGCATCATAGACATCTTCAGTGTGTTCTCCGAAAGCCCATTTTTAATGTTTTAAAAGTCCGGACACTTAGCGCTGCTCCTGGTCATTCACATTCCGTGATTGTCCTCCTGATCAGTGACGTGCGGTGAGGTTCATGGCTGGTGAGGCACTGACTCCTTCAGAGTCCATCAGATTTACAAATATATGAACCCAAAAGAGCAGCTCATTCACTATTCGATTGGCAGCCAGCGTGCACATTGACTAGTGGCTACGTTTCATTTCTCATCAGCATTTTTATTTAGAGCGACAGGAGAGAGCGCATTTGATCCTCACCCTTCCGTGTGCTCTAAATTTGCCTTTGCAATTCCACAATTCATACTCATTCAATACAAATGAAAGTATAGAGTCACAAGAAACGAAGGGGGACCGGGGGCGGCCCTTGTGCATCTAAAATCAAATGTGAAAAACTGGCTGTGCACAAATGTGGGTCCCCTTGTCATTGTGCTGATTTGAATGCCTGTCACTGCTCAATGCTGATTACTTACAACACCAAATTGGTTGGATGAGCTGGTTACGCCTTGAACTTCATAGACAGGAGTGTCCAATCATGAGTGGTCAAAGGTATTTAAGGTGGTCAATTACAAGTTGTGCTTCCTTCCCTTTGACTCTCCTCTGAAGAGTGACAGACAGCATGGGATCCTCAAAGCAACTCTCCAAAAATCCGAAAACAAAGATTGTTCAGTCTCCTGGTTTAGGTGAAGGCTACAAAAAGCCATCTCAGAGGTTTAAACTGTCACTTTCAACTGTAAGGAATGGAATCAGGAAATGGAAGGCCATAGGCACAGTTGCTGTTAAATCAGCAGGTCTGGCAGGCCAAGAAAAATACAGGAGCGGCATATGAGCAGGATTGTGAGAATGGTTACAGACAACCACAGATCACCTCCAAAGACCTGCATGAACATCTCGCTGCAGATGGTGTATCTGTACATCGTTCTACAATTCAGCTCAATTTGCACAAAGAACATCTGTATGGCAGGGTGATGAGAGAGAAGCCCTTTCTGCACTCACGCCACAAACAGAGTCGCTTGTGGTATCAAATGCTCATTTAGACAAGTCAGATTCATTTTGGAACAAAGTGCTTTGGACTGATGAGACAAAAATGGAGTTATTTGGTCAGAACAAAAAGCGCTTTGCATGGTGGAAGAAGAACACCACATTAGAAGAAAAACACCTGCTACCTCCTGTCAGATTTGGTGGAGTTCCCATCATGCTGTGGGGCTGTGTGGCCAGTTCAGGGACTGGGGCCCTTGTTAAAGTCGAGGGTCGGATGAATTCAACCCAATATCAACAAATTCTTCAGGATAATGTTCAAGAATCAGTCACAAAGTTGAAGTTACGCAGGGGTTGGATATTCCAACAAGACAATGACCCAAAACACAGTTGGAAATCTACAAAGGCATTCATGTAGAGGTGGAAGTACAATGTTCTGGAATGGCCGTCACAGTCTGTGGGATGATCTGAAGCAGACTGTCCATACTGGGCAGCCATCAAATTGAACTGAACTGGAGAGATTTTGTATGAAGAATGGTCAGAAATACCTCCATCCAGAATCCAGACACTCATCAAAGGCTACAGGAGGCGTCTGGAGGCTGTTAGATTAGCAAAAGGAGGCTCACTAAGTATTGATGTCATATCTCTGTTGTTTATGCACCTGTCTAATTTTGTTATGATGCATATTGCATATTTTATGTTAATCCAATAAACTTAATGTCACTGCTGAAATCCTACTGTGTCCATAAGGCATGTCAGATATTAACAGGAAGTTGCTACTTTGAAAGCTCAGCCAATGAGAAACAAAAATCCAAAGAATTAAGAGGGGCTCCCAAACTTTTTCTTTTTTTTATATGACTGTATATACCTAATCTTAATTATTGTGAAACAACCAAGTGGCGTCCGCTTTCTGAACAAAAGCGCTACACTCGATGCAATTGCACTACTAAGTGCACAACAAATCGCTGCTCATACCTTTTATCTTCCGACTTTGGCCCATCACCCCACGCCCTTTCTGAAACTGGCTGGCCATATCCCGAAATCGAAGAAAAGATCGGACATTGGCTGGCCAATTTACAGCGACATTGGCCATTTACCAATTTGGTCAGACACTTCCCACTTTGCCCGATTTCGGGTTTTGGCTGTAAAATATATAAAAATACTTTTGAAAAACCACACTTACAGTATCTCACAAAAGTGAGTACACCTCCTCACACTTTTGCAAATATTTTACTATATCTTTTCATGGGACAACACTGAAGATGTGACACTTTGATACAATATAATGTAGTTGGTGTACAGCTTGTATAACAGTTTAAATTTGCTGTCTAAACTGCTGGCAACAAAAGTGAGTGCACCCCTAAGCGAAAAATGTCCAAATTGTGCCCGAAGTGTCAATATTTTGTGTGGCCACCATTATTTTCGAGTATTGCCTTAACTCTCATTGGTCGACCGTGGCGAGGCCTGCTCTGAGTGGAACCTGTCCTGTTAAACCGTTGTATGTTCTTGACCACCGTGCCGCAGCTCAGTTTCAGGGTGTTGGCAATCTTCTTATCGCCTCGGCCATCTTTATGTAGAGCAACAATTCTTTCTTTCAGATCCTCAGAGAGTTCTTTGCCATGAGGTGCCATGTTGAACTTCCAGTGACCAGCATGAGAGAGAGAGTGTGAGAGCGAGATCACCAAATTTAACACACCTGCTCCCCATTCACACCTGAGACCTTGTAACACTAACGAGTCACATGACACCAGGGAGGGAACATGGCTAATTGGGCACAATTTGGACATTTGTCACTTAGGGGTCTACTCACTTTTGTTGCCAGCAGTTTAGACATTAATGGCTGTGTGTTGAGTTATTTTGAGGGGACAGCAAATTTACACTGTTATACAAGCTTTACACCATTGTGTCAAAGTGTCATATCTTCAGTGTTGTCCCATGAAAAGATATCATAAAATATTTACAAAAATGTGAGGGGTGTATTTAATTTTGTGAGATATTGTATATTAAGTTAAAAATTGAACTAAAAAGTAAAAAATAAGTCTCTCATACATCACTCGTAAAATAAAAGCTAAGATTTTATTGATTGATGAAAGGCGAGTGATTTTTTACTTTTTACTACACTTTTTAACTTAATAAAAGTGCGGATTTTAAAAAGTATTTTTTATATATATATATTATTGCATATGGTTTTTTGTTTGGCTTATTTCTGATTGTCAATTGGGAGAAGTTTGTTTAGAAGAAGTACGGCCTGTCGGGTCTAACGCCCTCAACTTGTTGTAGCTGCCGGTTTTGGAGAACGAGTCGGCCATTACTGGGTTGTGCATTTAAGACTGATGCTGAGTAGCACTTCTTTACACAAAGAGTTGCAGGAATTAGTAGAAATCTTGACAGCTGTGGTCCATGGCCGGCCATTTATCCCGGCCAAGACCCCCAGGCCGCCAGGGGGAGCCCTCCCTGCAACGTGGAGATGCCCCGGGTTCCAGCAGAGCATCATGGACCTTGTAGTTTTAATAAACAGCCCTGCTGGATACCATGGGGACCACCAGGAGTCGCTGTAGGGAGGCTTGGGGAGTGCTACGTACCCTATAACCCCGAAGTACGTCCTGGTTACATGAGCAGTAGGAATGACGTGCTTCCGGGTTGAAGAAAAGGACTTTGTATCTGTGATAAGGAATCTCATGGACTGTATGGTGGATTCGTTTCTGGGTCAGGAGATATAAAAGGACGATGGGAAACCCAGACGAGTGAGCTGAGCTGGGAGGAAGGGTGGCTAAGTGTCTAGGAGTTGGAGGATTGATTATTACTGTTGTTGTATTGATTATTTAATGAGTAGTGTGGAGTGGAGGGTGCTTGGTGCACATTATTATTATAATTAAAATAACTAGCCAACCCGCGGCGTACCATACGCCGAATAATCAGGCCGGTTTTTTAATGATTTTTAAGCACAATTAACATTTGAAAAATCGGTAATGTAATAAATCAGCAAGAAAAGCAACATTGCAACAATGCACAGAACGAACCACCACACAATCGTCCGTGACTGAAAACTGGCGCCTTCTCTTGCCAAACGGAGTGATGGGGGTGCACGGCACGGAATGTGGAACGGGAGGAGAGGAGGAGGACGTCCATTCAGCTCCCTCCGTCATGCTAGTCTGCTGATTTCTCGTTCAGTATGTGCTGCCCGCTCATGTGCCCACCTCCAACTCGTCACTTGAGTTGTTGGCTGCTTTTCTATATATAATCCACCCGACCACGGTAGTAGCGAGGTGGGAGGGGGGTGTGCACAAAGGGTAGGGACACAACCAGTGGGAGCGTATGAGTCGCACTTAGTGGGAATTCCACGGCTTGCAGCCCGAATGGGGTTCAGCGGCTTACCCACGCCTCTCTGCGCCGGGTAGACACACGCTCAATCTCATGCATAATTATTTATTGAATGCTAAACACTTCTGGAAAGACACGGTTGTCTAAAACGGGTTAGTGTGAGAATACAACAGTAAGTGAATGAAAAGATGGAACTCTGGAGAGAGCAACATATAATTGTCCGTGAGTGAAGAAGACGCATGTTTGTCACGGATGCGAATTGCTGTATGTAGCGTGTAAAACAGTTTGCTATGGTGCATGCGGTCGTGCGTCGTAACCGAAAACTCAGTTTTTAAAGACTGCGTACTTCATTGTGTTTAAACCTCAGTTTTAAAGGATTGTTTTAAGGATCCCATGGGATACCCCTCGCAAACCGTTTTACACGCTGCATATGGCGACTCACCTCCGCGAGAAACACGCCTCCATGAACAGTCAAGGTGACTCGGAGGTACATGAGGCCTCTACGACAGACGAATACAAATGACGCCGTTCTTTCTGTGTCGTCGCGTCCGAATTGGTGGGCGTGGTTCTGCGAGTTGTCGTCGTATCCAATGGTCTTGGTGTTGGTGGGCGTGGCTCCTCCCTGCGTGCGCCATAGGTGTCTTACTTGTCAGCGGCTTAGTGAATCCACGCCCCTTCCGGCGTGCTTTCCATGGGTGTCTTGCCTTAGTGAATTATATATTGTGGTCCCCGGCCGGGCTCCCAGGAGGAGGAGAGGAGGGCTTGTGCCTCCTCCAGACCGCGAGGGGGCGTCCGTCCTGGTTATATTGGGGACCACGGGTACAGGGCTTGGAAGCCCAGCCCTGTAGGGACCCGTGGTCACCGCCAGGCGGCGCCCCGATGCCGGTTTACCCCGTGTAGTCTTTGGCCGGGAATGGAGCCCGGCCGGGACGCCTTGGAAGACCGGAGGAGGGCGTGTGCCTCCTCCAGACCGAGAGAGGGCGTCCGTCCTGGTGGTGCAGGAGGCCTCGGGTAGGGGGCTTGGAAGCCCAGCCCTGTAGGGACCCGTGGCCACCGCCAGGCGGCGCCCCAGTGCCTATTGATCCCGGGGGAAGACGAAAGGGGATACACGGAGGGCTTCCGGGTGCGCAGCCAGCACTTCCGCCACACAGGGGTGTGGCCAGGACTAAGTGCCGGGAAGCAGCTGGAGCCCATCCAGGTTCCCATAAAAGGGGGAGGCGGCCAGGAAGGCACAAAGACTGTGGGCCCTGGACTTTGGGGAGATCGGTGCAAGAGGCACTAGGGATTGTGAGTGTGCACGTGATATTGACATTGTAAATAGTGTAAATAAATGGTGTGATGGGTGAAAATATGTTGTCCGTCTGTCTGTGTCCGGGCCAGCTTTCACAATATATAGATAATTATTGGACTTTTACCTGGTGTTTGGTGTGGTACCTGAGGGTTCAAGGGAGCAATGGCGCCCCCTACTGTCACACAGCCTATAAGAAGAGTGTGGACAAGATATTGGGATAGCTTAGCTATTAGCTAAACAAACGAGTTTGATGGACTAAATGGTGTCCTTTTGTTCATCAGATTTCTTATATTCTTATGAGGATAACAAAGAGAGCAAATGGGTGTAGGATTTGACCCCAGGATGCTGGCTCTGTGAGGTATATAAATGATATAAATGCTTAATCATTGAGGGTGGCATGGCAGCACAGTGGGTAGCGCTGCTGCCTCACAGTAAGAAGACCCGGGTTCATTTCTCGGGCCCTCCCTGTGTAGAGTTTGCATGTTCTCCCCATGTCTGCGTGGGTTTCCTCCCACAGTCCGAAGACATGCAGGTTAGGTGCATTGGAGATCCTAAATTGTGCTTGGTGTGTGTGCCCTGCGGTGGGCTGGTGCCCTGCCCGGGATTTGTTTCTGCCTTGAGCCCTGTGCTGGCTGGGATTGGCTCCAGCAGACCCCTGTGACCCTATGTTAGGATTATAGCGGGTTAGAAAATGACTGACTGACATGGCTGCTTAATCATTTCCATACTGAAAGACCATCTCAATGCACCTCGCATGCTCCTCGGTTTTAACAGACACTTTTTGAACCCCTAAGGGGCACACAGAGATTTGAAGACGGGCAGATGGACATTTGGAGCAGTGACTTGCTGAGAAGCCCCAAGGTGAGTTAAACGAAACACTTATGCTGTTGTCTTGTCAATCTGACCCAAATGAAGAACCTCTGAATAATCTCTGTGGCTCATAAAGCATCAGATTAGCCCACCAGATCCCACTGGGAGGCATGTGCCTAACGTGGATAAGACTACATGAATAAAACCCATTTTTCATTGTCAAGCTTCACACCAGAAGAAAAGCAGCAGTGTAAAGGCACTCTAATTAAAGGCATTAGATGGGGGGCTGGATATCCCATCATTAGCAGCACAAACAGCATGAAGGGAGGAGACGGCGGTTAGCACAAAGAGTGTTAATAGAATTTAGAAGTGACATGGCTCCATATCTAGAAATTTCTGCATGACTTCTGAAACATCCACAAGGGGTCATGTGGGGCAGCTGTGGATTTGCACTCGGCTGGAGGTAGGCAGTGCCCCAGGACCTGGGCATGCTCGGCCACTATTGGCTCAACAATGATCCCAGATACAAATCTAAGGGCTTCCACACATGTGATTACCCAGAGGAACAAGTGAGATATTGTGATAAAACTTGGAACACTAGGCTCTCAGGTGTCTTCTGTTTTAACCAAAGCATCTGTAGAGCTCATTAGTACTTTCTATTAAATATAATAAAGTTCTCTGTTCTGATATATGAGGTGTGGCTATTAAACAATGAGACTAGTGCTGCAACTTAATTTTAACAAAGAAAACGTACAATTAACATTTCTTCCCTTCAATACACTACCCTTCTGCATTTACGCTCCATTGCATTTTGGTCTTCCACTCTTTCAGGGCTGATGTTGACTTTTGTCAAAATTCAGGGGTAGAGGATGGTAATGGGCTGTAAACTGTTAAATGTGGTGTTCCTCAGGGATCCATTTTGGGTCCTATTTTATTCTCTGTTGTGGTCTATAGCCGGCTTGTCATCCCAGCCAATACCCCCCAGGCCGCCAGATGGAGCCCTCCCTGCAGCATGGAGATGCCCCGAAGACCAGCAGGGAATCCTGGACAATGAAGTTTTCATCCACAGCCCTGCCGGATACCACAGGGGCCGCTAGATGGAGCTGCAGGGAGTAGCAAAGAATATTATTTGTGCTATGCCCCGGAAGTACGTCCGAGTCACATGGACAAGGGGAATGACGTGCTTCCGGAGTGAAGAAAAGAAGAGTTTTTGATCTGACCCGGAAGTGCTAGAAAGTCACATGGACAGAGGGTTCAGAAGCACTTCCGGGTCACTGACTATAAATGGACTGTGGCAGCTCCCAGGCGGCGAGCTGAGCTGGGTGGCAGGGAGGCAACGCGTCTGGGATTGATGGAGAGTTTATTGATTATTGTAATTGTATTATTAATGAGTATAGTGGAGAGTAGGGTGCTTGGTGCACAGCTGTTAATAAATAAAGTCAGTTATCGGACTTTTACTTGGTGTCTGACGTTTGATCGGAGGGTTCAAGGGAGCAATAGCGCCCCCTATCTGTCACACCATATACCTTCACCCTATTAGAGACATTTTTAGGAAATTTAACATTTCTTTTCACTGCTATACTGATGATACTCAGGTTTATATTCCCGTCTGCAACTCTGCAATAAATCAACTGCACAACTGTCTTTCTGAACTAAGATCCTGGATGGCTAAGAATTTCCTTGATCTGAATTCAAAATAAAGGCAGCACGGTGGCGCAGTGGGTAGCACTGCTGCCTCGCAGTTAGGAGACTCGGGTTCGCTTCCTGGGTCCTCCCTGGGTGGAGTTTGCATGTTCTCCCCGTGTCTGTGTGGGTTTATTCCCACAGTCCAACGACATGCATGTTAGGTGTATTGGCAATTCTAAAATTGGGTGTGTGTGCCCTGTGTTGGGCTGGCGCCCTGCCCGGGGTTTGTTTCCTGTCTTGTGCTCTGTGTTGGCTGGGACTGGCTCCAGCAGACCCCCGTGACCCTGCAGTTAAGATATGGCGGGTTGGATAATGGATGGATGGGTATATAGCAGCTCAAGTCACAAAGATAGAATGAGTCCCAAAAATAGTTGAGATGCCAACCCGGTCAACTCTATTTAATTTCAAAAGTGACACTAAAGAATGCTGGCAGCCACCTCCAGTTCTCCTTCTGGTGGTCGTTCCGAGTGTCAACTGGATGATAACGTGCATACAAGACGGCAAGATCACACTCCACCCTACCCAGATACCCAGGGTGTGTTAGGGTTGATTTCACCCTACAGTATTTTTAGTCGACCAATGAGAAACATGTGTACCAAGTTTCATGAAAATCGCTTCAGCTGTTCGGAAGTGATGCTGGAACATACAAACACACATACACACACATACCTTGACTTTTATATATAGATTTAATATTAGAATAAATTATAGTTGGCAGTTCATGGTCAAGATTGGCTCCTGCCCTGCTCCCAGTCATTGTGAGATACATGCTGGTCCTCCACGACTCACAGTTGGATTGAGCTGCTTCCAGGACAGAAACTATTGGAAGTGATGCTGGAACATACATACAGTACATACACACGTTGACTTTTATAGATATAGATTAGCGCAGTTTTGCATAACGTGGCAATATCAATGGATGAATTAATTGCGTCAATCAAGAAATACCTGTTGTAGACTCATTCATCCCGGCCAATACCCCCAGGCTGCCAAAGGGAGTCCTCCTTCCTACATGAACCGGGCCCGAATTCCAGCAGGGCATCATGGACTTTGGAGTTTTAGTGCACAGCCCTGCTGGATAACGTCGGGGTCACCAGGTGACGCTGCAGGGAGGCACAGAGACGTTTATTTTCCATACAGCCCGGAAGTACTTCCATGTCACGAGGACGGAAGAAATAAAGTGCTTCCGGGTTGACGAAGAAGAAGAGTTTTCACCTGACCCGGAAGTGCTGGATGATCATGTGGACTGAGGAATCAGACGCACTTCCGGGTCAAGGACTATAAAGGACTCTGGGAACTCCCAGACGGGGAGCTGAGTCGGGTGGCAGGGCGACAACGCGTCTGTGAGTGAAGGATTGTATATTGATTATTGATTAGTGTTATTGTTTATGAGCATTGTGGGGTGGAGGATGCTTTGTGCACATTATTACTTTAATAAAGTCAGTTATCGGACTTTTACCTGGTGTCTGGCGTCTGGTCTGAGGGTTCAAGGGGACGACAGCGCCCCCTATCTGTCACACTGTATACGTTAAATCAGAATGCTTCCTGAAGGCACTCTTATGTATGTACTGAAGGACCTCCATCAACTGTTGCATTATTTAAGTTGCTGTCCGCTTCTCTACCGCCCTGTTCTGAGCTCAGTGGGTTCAGAAAATGGAAGGATGGATGGACTGTCATTAACTGGGATGCAGGAAACAAAATGTCTCTGGTGACACTCGGTGAGAGTTCATGAGGTGCCTTATTTATATGGCCCGGTAGCACAACACTGTCATCAATCAGTATCCAGAAATGTTCTTTTGATTGACCTGCATGGCTGCTGATTAAATCAAAAGACAAGGAGGCTCCGGGGAGCCGGCAGCTTCAACCTGGATGTCCGTTCAAAAATTCCAACTGCCACAGAGCTGATAAATCAGCGCTCTGATTGAATTCCACGGAAAAAAAAAAATGGGAGTTTTCTCAGGTAACGACAGAGGAAAAGAGATTTGTAACGATCCCCCTGGGGAAGGGGTGGGGGTCAGCATAGCATCTCCAGAAATCTCAGATTTCCCCCCAATAAAATTCCCGTGCCAACCTGCTTCCTTCATCTCTGTAATGGAGAGCATTTTTTTCCCCGCCGTGGGCCTAAGTGAGTTAAGTGCTACTCAGACGCAAAGGTCGGTTATTAAATCTCCGAGCCGGCGAACTATGATCCCTAATTAAGTCAAATATACAAAGACAAAAGATATCAGTGACTCCGTTAGAGGCCCTCATTCCGTGTAAACAATCCGGCTGCCAGGAAATCTTCATTTGTCATCCACCTAGTGAATTAAATTACCCACAACCCCCCATAAACATCAAGTTGTTGCGATGGGGGGGATCTAAGCTGCATGAACTGAGTCCTCCAGCCTCAATGATAACAATACCGGGGAGCACACAAAGCTGGCTGCACACACTCTCGGACACTCTCAGGTCACTGGAGGCGACTTCCTAACATCCAAATCATTTAGTTCTTAAATGAGGTCCACTCTGCTCCAGTGTGTTTCTGGCTCTCGCTTTTCAGGAATGGCGAACCTTTGGATTGGTGAGCTTTTTGTTCGTCGCTCTGTAGTCTCAGGATTGGAGTAAAGACACTTCTGCTTTGGGCCAGGAGGAGACCTAAATGATACAAAGTCAAAAGACGGGATACATCGGCCGTAGTTAGAGGGCCAAGTAATGCTAAAATTAGACGGGATACAACGGCCAAAATTGGATTGGATACAATGGCTACACTATGATCAAAATTAGATGGGATGCAGTGACCTAAATTAGACGGGATACATCGGCCACACTAAGACGGGATACAATAACCACACTTAAAAAGGCCACAAATGGTGGGATATGGAGGCCACAGTTAAATGGGACATTCTCGTCAAAAATTAGATAGGGTAATACGGAAAAAAATTAAAGGAGTCTGATAAGATACAATAGCCAAAATTAGAAAAGGTACAATGGCCACAGCAGTCAGAAGCAGACAAGATACAACTAGACGGGATGCTATGGCCACGATTAGACAGAATACAACAGTCAAAATCAGACAATAGCAATAACTAGATGGAATACAATGGGAAAAGAAATTAGAATCGTCGGGTAGAGGGGTCCTCTCATCGGATTGGCTGGCCCGGCGCTGACTCAGCTGTGGAATGGCCAATAGGGGGAGGCAGCTTGATGGCCGAGGTCTCCAGGACTCTGAACAAATCCAAATCCTATTCTGTGATATCATCTACTGTTCAATTCTGCTCTGCACTTGTAATATTTTTATTGTAATGAGGATTACTTGTATTCTGTTCTGTATATTGTATTGTATTTACCCCCCTTTTCTTTGAGTTACAAATCAGTTTGTCCCTGTGAGCTCTACGTTCTTCATGCATTCATATTCTGTGATATCATCTACTGTTGAATTCTGCTCTGTACTTTTAATATTTCTATTGTATTGAGGATTACTTGTGTTCTGTGTATTGTACTGTATTGTATTGTATTGTATTGTATTGTATTGTATTGACCCCTTTCTTTTTGACACGCACTGCATACCCAACCTACCTGGAAAGAGTCTCTCTTTGAACTGCCTTTCTCAAGGTTTCTTCCATTTTTTCACTACAAGGGTTTTTTTCTTGTCTTCTTAGAGAGTCAAGGCTGGGGGGCTGTCAAGAGGCAAGCCCATTGCAGCACACCTTGTGTGATTTTGGGCTATACAAAAATAAATTGCATTTTATTGTATTGTATACAGCAGGATACAGTGACCTCACTTACATGAGATGCTGTAGCCACAATCAGATGAGAAACAGTGACCAGAATTAGACGGAATACTACAACCACATTTACATTTACTTCTTAGGCTGATGCCTTTACCCAAGGCAACTTACAGCATTTATGATTCAACTGGTGATGTGTCTTTTGTTTTTCCGATTGGTGAAGAGGCAGGTCAAGTGACTTGTTGAGGGTCACACTGCGTCAGTAGTGGGATTTGAACCCACAACCTCAGGGTTTGAAATCCAAAGCCTTAATCAGTTAGTACAGTTGCCCATCACCTATTTAAGTGTCACTGTTGTATACTATCTAATTTGACCACTAAATCCTATCTAACTATGTCCATTGTCATGCCACCTAGCGCCACCATTGTATCCTATTTAATGTTGTCCTTTGGGAGATGGCAGAGGCCAAAGTTAAGCAGAACACAACGGCCACAATTGGATGGGATATGGCAGTCTAAATCAGACAGGCTACAATGGCTGCAACTAGATGGGATGCTTTGGACACAGTCAGACAGAATACAAATAGTCAAAATTAGATAACAGACACAATTAGAGGGGATACAATGGAAATAAAATTAGATGGGATACAGCAGGATGAAGTGGCCACAGTTGAATGAGATATAATGGCCACACTTACACTTACATGAGATACTTTTGCCACAATCAGATGGGGGTACAGTGGCCAAAATAAGACCACAGTTAGACAGGACACAGTAGTTAGATGGGACATAGAGGTCCAGATACATACTGTAGGATACTATGGTGACACTGAGAGGGGATACAACAGCCACACTTCGAAAGGATACAGAGACCACACTTAGATGAAGTACAACAGCCAAACTAAGGCATCCCCAAAGGCAGAAGGAAGATACATCTCTAGACCTGAGGAGCACCAAAACAAATGGAGTTCTCTGGGACGGCAGGAAGAGACAACCAAAATAGGACTACACTGAGACTGACTTAGACTTCAAATGGCTGTGACTGCAATTAGCGGGAGTCTTGGGGAGAGATGAGTAAGTAGGGGCCTGAGCCAGGAGGAGAGCAGCATGTTCACGTTTAAATATGTGAAAGGGGCTAATAAGACAGAGGGGAGAAGATGAGAGCTGCTGTATAAGATGGACATAACAAGATGCTTTATAAGACACAGATAGATGAATGGCTCTTTATTATTGACTGATAGATGATATGTGTAATTACAAAAGGTACAATAAAAGATAGATAGATAGATAGATAGATAGATAGATAGATAGATAGATAGATAGATAGATAGATAGATAGATAGATAGATAGATAGATAGATAGATAGATAGATAGATAAAAGCACTTGTGTCTGCACATTTTCCCAGTAATTTTGGGGTCTTTTCTCTGGGTCTCCTCCTAATCAATATCATGTTCAGATTTGGCTTTTTGACGACTCTACACTGGCCCAGTATTAGTAAGTAAAGGGTACATCGGTTATTGTGCCCTGATTTGAAAGAGAGGGACCCCTCCAATGATCAGTCTCTTCCTAGCTCCTATTACCTCGATAATAATAATAATAATAATAATAATAATAATAATAATCTATATATATAATTCACTAAGGCAAGACGACCATGGAAAGCACGCCGGAAGGGGTGTGGAGTCACTAAGCCGCCGACAAGTGAGACACCTATGGCGCACGCAGGAAGGAGCCACGCCCACCAACTCCAAGACCATTGGATGCGACGACAACTCGCAGGGCCACGCCCACCAACTCAGACACGACGACACAGAAAAAATGGCGTCATTTATATTCGTCTGTCGTAGAGGTCACATGCAGCTCCGACCCACGCAGACTGTTAATAGAGGCATGTTTCTCGCGGAGGTGAATCGCCATATGCAGCGTGTAAAACTGTTTGCGAGGGGTATCCCATGGGATCTTTAAAACATTCCTTTACAACTGAGGTTAAAACACAATGAAGTAAGCAGTCTTTAAAAAACGAGTTTTCGGTTACGACGCACGACCGCGTGCACCATAGCAAACTGTTTTACACGCTACATACAGCAATTCGCATCCGCGACAAACATGCGTCTTCTTAGATACTCCTGCACTTTGTACACACCGCCCTCCCACCGTGGTCGGGTGTCTTGGTGGATTATATATAGAAAGGCAGCCAAAACCGCACAGAGCAATGAAAAGTCTACGTGAGTCACAGGTGCATCTGGACTGTGCAAAGACGACAACGACTCGAGTGACGAGTTTGAGGTGGACACATGAGCAAACAGTGTATACTGAACGAGAAATCAGCAGACTAGCATGACGGAGGGAGCGGAGTGGATGTCCTTCTCCTCTCCTCCCGTTCCACCCTCCGTGCCGCACGGACGATTGTGTGTTGGTTAAAACCCAAATGAAGGAAGCAGTCTTTAAAAACCAATAAGCCCTGTGCCTCTGTTTCATTACCGTCTCACCTGCTTCACCAATGCAGGCCCCGCAACAGGCAGCCAACCGGGTAACCAAAGTCTTTGGGTTCAGGGGGGAGTATGGTTACAAAGCTGAAACTTAAAGGAATTGATGGACGGGCACCACCAGGTGTGAAGCCTTTCGCTTCATTTGACTCAACACGGGAAACCTCACCCGGCCCAGACACGGAGAGGATTGACAGATTGATAGCTCTTTCTCGATTCTGTGGGTGGTGGTGCATGGCAGTTCTTAGTTGGTGGAGCGATTTGGTTGGTTATTTCAAAGCGAGCGAGACTCCGCCTGCCAAATAGTTACACGACCCAACAGCGGTCGGCGTCCAAATTCTTAGACGGACAAGTGGCTTTCAGCCACGTGAGATTGAGCATTAACAGGTCTGTGATGCACTTGTATGTCCGGTACTGCATGCGCTACACTGAATGGATCAACGTGTGTCTACCCGGCGCGGGGAGGCCATTGAACCCCATTCGTGATGGAGACCGTGGCTTCCAATTGTTCCCCATGAACGAGAAATTCCCAGTACGTGCGGGTCATACGCTCACACTGATTGCGTCCCTGCCCTTTGTAAAGCCCCCCATGGTCGGGTGACTTGGTGGTTTATATATATAAAAAAGCAGCCGGAACCGCAAAGAACAATGAAAAATCAACGTGGAAACCGACTGAGGTGGTCTTTGGAAAATAAACAGTCAACGTGACTCACAGGTGCGTGTGGACTGTACACAGGCAGCGACTCAGGTAGGGAGTTGGGGGCGGGCAGTGCGTACTGAACGAGCGCCGTTCAACCCCGTCCTTCGCTTCGGAAAGAGAAAGCGCGACGGCGCTCCTCCGGTTTTCAGTCACGGACAATTGTATGTTGGTTCGTAGCGTGCATTGTTGCAAAATCATTTAAACAGCGGGTGGGCTAGTAAGAATACTAATAATAATAATAATAATAATAATAATAATAATAATACATTTTATTTTTATAGCACCTTTAACATGCACAATAATCTACCATGTTCCCTGAAAAAGGAAAGCTGGGATTGTATAGATTCAAGAAGAATAGAAATTTATTGCAATAGTCAGAGGGGTTTAGGGATTGAAACTGAAACTAAATGATGGTGGCAGTGAGGATGTAGAAATGTGAATCCCTCGCCACTTATCGTTTAGATTAACAAATGGCCTGAGGTGGCACCATGTCTTAATTTTCTTCTCCACAGGACTAGAAGTGTATTTTAAAGGCGGAGAATGTAACCGGGTGAAGGACACCTTCACAGTCTGTTGACATTTTAACCTTCACGTTTCACCATCAGTCGTTTGAAGTCACACTTGAACGATCTCTGTCTCTTTAATCCCCTCTTCTTCTTTATCCTATAATGCTCAGTATGACTGGTTTCAATCTCCTCTCAGATGTGCCGTGCGTCTTGCTGTTTCCAGATTCTTTTTTAGTGAACCAGATATAAGCAATCGGTTCCACATGTGAAAATCCAGGGGAAAAGTGCAGCCAGGGTTTTATGCATTTCAGTTTGTAAGGACAAGACATTTGGCCGGGGCATCTGAGTAATGTGCCCATGTACACACTGTGAGAGCCCGTGCAGTGGGAATTGGCACCATGTTACACTTTGAGCTCTTATAGTTCATGTACTGAACATATCGATGGTGAGAACAGAGAGAAACAGACTCAAAATTACACAAGTGAAAAAATTGTACTTTATTTAAAAGGGTCAGTCATCATCCAACCCCCTATATCCTAACACAGGATCACGTGGGTCTGCTGGAGCCAATCCCAGCCAACACAGGGCACAAGGCTGGAACAAATCCCCGGGCAGGGTGCCAGCCCACCGCAGGGCACACACACGTACCAACCACACACTAAGGACAATTTAGGATCGCCAATGCACCTCACCTGCATGTCTTTGGACTGTGGGAGGAAACCCACGGGGAGAACATGCAAACTCCACGCAGGGAGGACACAGGAAGCAAACCCGGGTCTCCTAACTGTGAGACAGCAGCGCTAACACTGATTTAAAATGGTGGCAACCTAAAATAGTGAAAAAACAAAATTCAAAATCAAAATGAGGTGTTGTCATGAAATAAAAACTCAGTCCTAACGACACACACACAGTAAAAATGGAAAATATTTCCCCTTGGGATTAATAAAGTATCTATCTATCTATCTATCTATCTATCTATCTATCTATCTATCTATCTATCTATCTATCTATCTATCTATATTTTCAAAAATACCATCATTCCCTCCTATGCCACTCAAAATCAGGAAAAGAAAAGTAATTATGAAATCCAAAAATATGATTCACATCCTTCCTCTAAAGCAATATTCAAGAAGAAAGAAAAAAATATATATATTTAGAAAAAGAAATGTCCTTCCTTCTCTTTTAAATGACCAGGAAAAAAGTAATCCCAAAAAAAGTATTTACATTAAAAGAAAAACAAAACACTGTTAAAGTCCCCCTATCAGTAAGCATGGGCTTTAACAACTCACCATTCTACCGTCTCTCTTTACTTTGGTCTGAAGGTTTGTCCGACACCCAACCCGGTCAAAAGGTGAGCTCTGGCGTCCATTCTTCTGTTTTTTTTAGGCATGTGGCACCCAATCCCTTCAGTCGCCCTCTTATTCCCCAATCAGGGAGCACATAGTGACGCTGCTCGAGCTGTGCTGCCCCCCACCACCATAGACATATATAGATAGACGCCACACTCACTGTGTTGCTCAGTCGACATCAGCGCGTCCGTTATATTGCGAGTGGCAAAAGTGCCATCTTTAATAAAACAGGCAGACATGGAAACCAGGTTTTCTGATGAAAAAACAATAATGTTTAAAACAGTATCGTTTACATACAACAGATTTTGGCGTACTGTTTAAATGCAATTATTTACATATGTTTATACACTAATAATGGAAATTATTAAATAATAATAATAATAATAAATATTATTATTATTATTATTATTATTATTTTTATTATTATTATTAAATAATTCCTCCCATATAAGTAACATTTCTCGGACTGCCTTCTTCCATCGTCCTGTTCTTACACAACACAGCACTGAAGTATCGTTAATGCCCGAGTCACCTCACGTATAGATTACTGTAATGCTATTCCATCTGGCATCCCACAAAAACGTATCCATCGCTTACAACTTCTTCAAAATTCTCCTGCCAGGATAATAATCTGCTGTTCTACATCCACTGAACATATCACACCGATTCTCTCTCAACTACACTGGCTCCCTGTTCACTACTGAATACGATACACAATCCCGCTCTGAACATTTAAAGCTCTCCACACCTCGCTGATCTCCTCCAGACTTACACTCCTCTCGCTCACTCAGATCCTGTAATTTGAGAGGATTCACTCTGGCAATATGATGCAGCCTTAGTTTGTGGAAGACAGACACAACAAAAGACATGAGTGTGAAATGATGGTTGTCAATTTCAAACTGTGTTTCCTCGATGTGCTCCTTGAGAAAAAACACATCATGTGAACCAATCTCAGCCCGAACAAACCGATCGATCAAAGATACACTGACAGCTTGCCCTAATGTCGACTGTCAGATAACACGCTCAGCTACTTTGACCGCCTTGACTGGACCCTCAGAAGGAATCATCAAACCTCCTTTGTTTGTTAATGTGAGCGAGTGGTAGCTTTGATCATATGATGTCGGTATAGCGTCTGTTACCAAACTAGCACGGCACACATCGCAGGACAGCTTTCTCCAAATCCCGTCTAAGGGCTACCTGACCTACCACTGCTTCCTGAGGTGGATTTCTTTGGGAAACCTTCAGAGTTTGAGAAATGTTAACAGCTAACAACAATCTACATAGTTAGCGACTAAATACGTTTAACCAAAACGTTGTATGGAGACTCACTTGAGCACATAAATGCATAGCTTTGCTAGCATAGCCTGGCGTAGCTAAAGTTAAGATTATAAAACAGGATTTTCTAATGGCCAAATATAACCAAAACAATTGTTCAGCCTTACCTATGAAATGTAATCCCCCGGAATCTGGTGAGGAGCGTACAGCGGTTTGTACAATCCCAAGCAGCACATGTGTGAGGCATCTTTATCCATTACTTCACTCCACAGCAGTGCCACTCGCAATATGATGGTGACATTGACATACAATTCTGCTGGTCATGTGGCGTCCAGTAATTCTATGTCTATGCCCACTACCGCCACCCCTATGAACTCTCATATTTATTGAGGCAATCACCGGCACGCGCTCCATAAAGAACTGCCACTCTCTTTTTCACTCTCTCTGGTAAATACTACTGGCATTTATTTTAAACGTTTGCCTGGGACTTTGGTGAACTTGTATGTACGGCTTCTTTTAAACTAGGCCATTTATCGCTCACATTACCTCTTTTTTCTTTCCTCAACACTGTCAGAGCGCCTCAGGTGGCAGACCTCGTCCAATCAGATATTGTCCCATTCCCACAATGCTACATGAATCAAATTTGCGTGCTGCAGACACACCAGACTCAAAGTGCCGAGAAGCCGCATCACATCTCCTCCTTCTCAAGGTGTTTTCCTCTAGGGGGCGTTAGCTCCCTGGTTAGAATAAGTTTTTTTTAACTCATTTAGGGTGGATGTCGACATTCCTTGACACAAGGGGTTAAGGATGAAAATCAGGGGCAGAGGGCGAAAGAAAGCCGTAAATGTCGATAAAACTCACATATACATTATAGGTAGACCCTGTTTTCTTGGATGACTGTTAGACTCGTTGACTTGACATTGAAACCCTGCATGTGCATGAGTAGCATACAGTAAGCAACGTCTAGAATGGCATCGGGCGAGAGAGCGAAGAAAATGCACAAAGCAAATACTTTGTGTGTATCATTTCTTTCTTTCTTTATTTTTTGCGTGTTATTGCTGAATCGGACTCTGACTTATTGAACTCCGATTTTGATACAAGTTATCTGGACATGCTCGTGCAGCTGACACGTACACGAAAACGTGTACGTGTCCCTGGCAGGACTACACAGACCTGCTGGCAACTGGACTTCACCAAACGACGCAGCCAGCTGGTGGAAACAAAGGATTAACAGCCACTTGACTACATCAAGCCGTTGTTTTACCAGAAAGTCCCTTTCAGCTTATGAGTGATGGGACAAACACGTATGTAATAAATATGTGAATATGTAGGGGATCCTGGAACATAAAACAGAGTGACAACATAAGTATTTTATGTTGATGTACAGTTGTGCTTGAAAGTTTGTGAACCCTTTAGAATTTTCTCTATTTCTGCATAAATATGGCCTAAAACATCATCAGATTTTCACTCAAGTCCTAAAAGTAGATAAAGAGAAACAAATCAGACAAAAATATTCTACTTGGTCATTTATTTATTGAGGAAAATGATCGACTATTACATATTTGTGAGTGGCAAAAGTATGTGAACCTCACGGATGATCAGTTAATTTGAAGGTGAAATTCAATCAATGGGATGCCAATCAGGTGTGAGT
Source organism: Polypterus senegalus (assembly GCF_016835505.1). NCBI lineage: Eukaryota > Metazoa > Chordata > Cladistia > Polypteriformes > Polypteridae > Polypterus > Polypterus senegalus. Next base: position 183,364,081 of record NC_053159.1, read on the forward strand.
GGGCACCCTGTGTTATTTAAAGAACAGGATCTATCAAAGTCTGCTCTTCACAACACATTTGTGGAAGTGTATCATGGCACGAACAAAGGAGATTTCTGAGGATCTCACAAAGAGAGTTGTTGATGCTCATCAGGATGGAAAAGGTTACAAAACCATCTCTAAAGAGTTTGGACTCCACCAATCCACAGTCAGACAGATTGTGTACAAATGGAGGAAATTCAAGACCATTGTTACCATCCCCAGGAGTGGTCGACCAACAAAGATCACTCCAAGAGCAAGGCACATGTGTAATAGTCGGCGAGGTCACAAAGGACCACAGGGTAACTTCTAAGCAACTGAAGGCCTCTCTCACATTGGCTAATGTTCATGTTCATGAGTCCACCATCAGGAGAACACTGAACAACAATGGTGTGCATGGCAGGGTTGCAAGGAGAAAGCCACTGCTCTCCAAAAAAACATTGCTGCTCGTCTGCAGTTAGATGAAGATCACGTGGACCAACCAGAAGGCTATTAGAAGAATGTTTTGTGGACAGATGAGACCAAAATAGAACTTTTTGGTTTAAATGAAAAGCGTTAAGTTTGGAGAAAGGAAAACACTGCATTCCAGCATAAGAACCTTATACCATCTGTGAAACATGGTGGTGGTAGTATCAGGGTTTGGGCCTGTTTTGCTGCATCTGGGCCAGGACGGCTTGCCTTTATTGATGGAACAATGAATTCTGAATGATATCAGAGAATTCTAAAGGAAAATGTCAGGACATCTGTCCATGAACTGAATCTCAAGAGAAGGTGGGTCATGCAGCAAGACAACGACCCTAAGCACACAAGTCGTTCTACCAAAGAATGGATAAAGAAGAATAAAGTGAATGTTTTGGAATGGCCAAGTCAAAGTCCTGACCTTAATCCAATTGAAATGTTGTGGAAGGACCTGAAGTGAGCAGTTAATGTGTGGAAACCCACCAACATCCCAGAGTTGAAGCTGTTCTGTGCGGAGGAATGGGCTCAAATTCCTCCAAGCCGGTGTGCAGGAATGATCAAAAGTCACCGGAAACGTTTAGTTGCAGTTATTACTGGAAAGGGGGGTCACACCAGATACTGAAAGCAAAGGTTCACATACTTTTGACACTCACAAATATGTAATATTTGATCATTTTCCTTAATAAATAAATGACCAAGTATAATATTTTTGTCTCATTTGTTTAACTGGTTTCTCTTTATCTACTTTTAGGACTTGAGTGAAAATCGGATGATGTTTTAGGTCATATTTATACAGAAAGAGAAAATTCTAAAGGGTTCACAAACTTTCAAGCACAACTGTATGTGTGAAACCTATTGCTTTGAATTTTTTTGGAAAAATATTCAGCCCTGGGACAAAAGGAAGAAAAAAATAATTAGCCCTCAAAGAGTTAATTGCAGCGTTTTAAGTTACCTGAACGTAAATAGATATATTATAAAGAGGTGATATCCCTCTCATAGGAAAAAACTCACATAAGAGAAAGCAGCATAACAGATGAGGAAGTCATGACAAGACTATTACCGATGTGGGAGTTCGTTGTATATAGCCTGCCATTTTCGTCGCTGCGCTGGAAGGATTTTTAGGATCGGATGACGTTATCTCCCATCCGTCCATCGGCTTCAAAGGTGTGCCAGGCAATGTTCCAAGGTTTTTTACCCTTTCTCCATGTGCAGACCCATACTTAGCTAAATCATGCCATTTCAAACAAGGCAAAGAGAGGCATGCTGACTCTTAACACACAGAAATAGTGCATGTTGCCCATTTGTCTATCTTGTCCTATGCTTGGCCTAGCAGTAGTAAATGCTGAGACCCTGTGTGCTAAATCTGGCCTGTACATGTGAGTGGATTTATAAAGTATTTTTTGTACAGAGCACAGTGACATTAAACTTATATTCTTACTACACAAGGGAAGTGTGCCCAATTACTCCTGCATGTTGTTTATATCATATGGGGATTGCCTAAGTCAGTGGTTCTCAAACTCTGATGTGGGACCCCCTAGGGGGGCGCGAAGATGTGAAAAAAAGAACACAAGAATCAAAAATATCCATCCATCCATCCATTTCCTAACCTGCTGAATCCTAACACAGGGTCACGGGGGTCTGCTGGAGCCAATCCCAGCCAACACAGGGCACAAGGCAGGAGCCAATCCCAGGCAGGGTGCCAACCCACCGCAGGAATCAAAAATATGAAAAATACATCTATTGAACTTAAACTATATTCTGATAACTAGAAAAATAAATATTTTTTAGAGTTAGATAAATGTCCATAAAAGTTAAGTAGGTATAATAAAATATTAATCTATGATATATCATTAATTAAAAAAGAACAAATTGGTATTAGTGGGCTCCTTTCAAAAAGACGTTAGGGGGGCTGTTATGAAAACTCGGGTTGCAAATACTTAAAGGTTGAGAAACGCTGGACTATGGGTGCCCCAACTCTACCCAGATATCTGCGTTCTTTATTACAATAGATAGATGGTACTTATTGGTTCAAGGGGGAAAATAATTGAAAGCTCAAGAAACATAAACAAAACAACAACAACAATTATTTCTATAGCACATTTTCATACAAACAGTAGCTCAAAGTGCTTTACATAATAAAGAATAGAAAAATAAAAGACACAGTAAGAAAATAAAATAAGTCAAAATTAATTAACATCGAATAAGAGTAAGGTTCAATGGCCAGGGGGGACAGAAAAAACAAAAAAACTCCAGACGGCTGGAGAAAAAATAAAATCTGTAGGGATTTCAGACCATGAGACCGCCCAGTCCCCTCTGGGCATTCTACCTCACATAAATGAAACAGTCCTCTGTGGATTTAGGGTTGTGACGGAAGGACTTGATGAAGATGGTCACGTAGACTTCTGCCTTTTAATCCGTCCATCATTGTTGGAGCATCATGAAGCTTTGAGTAGGTGGAGGTGGCGCAGGCCACCACCACAAAGAAACCGGAAAAAGAAACAGAAAAGAGAGTAGGGGTCAGTACTGATTTTAGAGCCACCATGAATAGTTATTATGAGGAAATTGAACATACAGAGTATCAGGATTAAGTTAAATTAAATTAAATTGAAGTTATAGAAAGGTCATGTTAAAGTAATGTGTTTTCAGCAGTGTTTTAAAGTGCTCTACTGTATCAGCCTGGTGAATTCCTATTGGCAGGCTATTCCAGATTTTAGGTGCATAGCAGCAGAAGGCCGCCCGCCTCACCACTTCTTTTAAGTTTTGTTCTTGGAATTCTAAGGAGACACTCATTTGAGGATCTGAGGTTACGATTTGGAATATAACGTGTCAGACATTCCGATATATAAGATGGAGTGAGATTATTTAAGGCTTTATAAACCATAAGCAGAATTTTAAAGTCAATCCTGAATGACACAGGTAACCAGTGTAGTGACATCAAAACTGGAGTAATGTGTTCAGATTTTCTTTTCCTAGTTAGGATTCTAGCAGCTGCATTCTGCACTCGTTGCAAGTGATTTATGTCTTTTTTGGGTGGTCCTGAGAGGAGTGCGTTACAGTAATCTAGTCGACTGAAAACAAACGCGTGAACTAATTTCTCAGCATCTTTCAGTGATATAAGAGGTCTAACTTTACTTATGTTTCTTAAGTGACAAAATGCTGTCCTAGTGATCTGATTAATATGTGATTTAAAATTCAAATTACAGTCAACAATCACCCCTAAGCTTTTTACCTCCGTCTTGACTTTTAATCCTAATGTATCCAGTTTATTTCTAATAGCCTTATTGTATCCATTATTGCTAATCACTAAGATTTCAGTTTTCTCTTTATTTAACTTGAGAAAGTTACTATTCATCCATTCTGAGATACAAGTCAGACATTGTGTTAGTGAATCAATAGAATCAGGGTCATCAGGAGCTATTGATAAGTACAGCTGTGTGTCATCAGCATAGCTGTGGTAGCTCACGTTGTAACCTGAGATAATCTGACCTAACGGCAGCATGTAGATTGAGAAGAGCAGCGGACCCAGGATAGAGCCTTGTGGACCACCATATCGGATATCATGTGTCTTCGAGTTGTGATTACCACAACTAACAGAGAGTTTTCTCCCTGCCAGGTAGGATTCAAACCAATTTAAGACCCTGCCAGAGAGGCCCACCCATTGACTAAGGCGATTTCTAAGAATGTTGTGATCAATGGTGTCAAATGCAGCACTCAGATCTAAGAGGATGAGAACAGATAAATGGCCTCTGTCTGCGTTCACCCACAAATCATTTACTACTTTAACGAGTGCAGTTTCTGTGCTGTGATTTGTTCTAAAACCCGACTGAAATTTATCAAGAATAGCAGGTTTATTTAGGTGGTCATTTAACTGCATAATGGCTGCCTTCTCCAGAGCTTTACTTAAGAGAGGCAGGTTAGAGATGGGTCTAAAATTTTCAAGAGCCGAGGGGTCAAGATTATGTTTCTTAAGAAGGGGTTTAACTACAGCAGTCTTAAGACAGTCTGGGAAGACCCCCGTATCTAATGACGAATTTACTATGTCAAGAATATTGTCAATTAGCACGCCCGATACTTCTTTGAAAACAACCCCCTCAAACACACGAGAATTACAAAAAAAGTTCAAAGATAGTAATAATAATAATAATAGATTTTATTTATAACGCGCTTTTCATTGACAAAATCTCAAAGTGCTACAACAAGAGCAATAACCACAAAGTTGAAAAGTTTAAAAGACTAGATTAAATTTACAATCTCAGCAGTTATATGCTTTCCTAAATAAAAAAAGTCTTCAAATTTGCTTTAAAATTGTCCAGATTTTGTGTAGTTCTCAGTTCAACAGAGAGCTGGTTCAAGAGCTGTGTGGGCAGCAGAGCAAAAAGCTTGACCCCCCATAGTACGGAGCTTAGTAAGGGGAGTCTGAAGCTGCATGCTGCCAAATGATCTGAGGATCCGATTGGAAGTTTATAAGTGAATCAAATCTTGAAGGTAAGAAGGTGCCTGGCCATAGATACATTTATGGGTTAATAGAAGAATTTTGTACTCAATCCGGGAGGAAACAGGGAGCCAATGAAGTGATTTGAGGATGGGAGTAATATGTTCGAATTTCCTTACTCTTAGTAGGATTCTTGCAGCACTGTTTTGGATATATTGAAGCTTTTGAAATTCCTTGGTATGAATACCCACAAAAAGTCCATTGCGGTAGTCCAGCCTTGAAGAGATAAAGGCATGGACAAGTTTCTCTGCATCTGGGAGGGTTAAGAGGGGGCGGAGTTTGGAGATTTTTCGTAGATGGTAAAACGATGCTTTACACACATGTTTTATGTGGTCACTGAAGGTCAACAGTGGATCAAACCGAACCCCCAGATTAGTGACCGAGGAAGAAAGAGTAATGACCTGGCTGTCAAAAGTGAACTGGAGTATTGGAAAAGAACGAATCTGGTGGGGGGTGCCAACAAGGAGTCCCTCAGTTTTATTGCTATTCAGCTGTAGAAAATTGCTGTTCATCCAAGCCTTTATCTCCTCCAGGCATGTAGTAAGGTGTAATGTGGCCTCTGAAGGATTTGGGGCAGTTTTAATGTAGAGCTGCGTGTCGTCGGCATTACAATGAAAAGATAGTCCGTGTCTGGCAATGACATGCCCAAGAGGTAACATATAGATATTGAATGGGATATGACCAAGAACTGACCCCTGCGGGACCCCACATACGACGGTGAACAGACTGGAGGAGCAATCTCCCAACGAGACCTGTTCAGTCCTGCCAGACAGGTAGGACTGGAACCACCGTAATGCAGTTCCCGAGAGTCCAGCAGTGTGATGAAGACGATCCAGGAGGATGGAATGATCGACTGTATCGAAGGCCGCTGACAAGTCCAGAAGAATAAGCAGGGATGGTGAGCCTGCATCAGCTGCCATCAGTAGATCGTTTGTCACCCTGAGCAGTGCTGTTTCCGTGCTGTGGGCTGAACGAAAACCTGACTGGAACTTTTCAAACAGATTATTACATGTAAGATGACTCTGGAGTTGAAAGTACTAGTAGGTTTGAAGGAGCCCCCATTGTGTTTCTTGACACACTTCTGTTGTCTAAATGTCTTCAGTGCTGGTGTGTCATACAGAGGATGTGCAGCATTGTTCATAATAGCCATTAGTTTGGTCTTCGTTCTCTCCTCTGCTACTGCATCCCATAACTGAGCCTGCCTTCTTCATCATCTTGGTTATCCGGTGGGGTTCTCTTTTTTTTTCCCCATTGATGAAAACATCTCTCCAGTTTTGATGTCACTACACTGGTTACCTGTGCCATTTAGAATTGACTTTAAAATTCTGCTTATGGTTTATAAAGCCTTAAATAATCTGCTCCATCTTATATATCGGAGTGTCTGACATCTTATATTCCAAATCGTAACCTTAGATCTTCAAATGAGGGTCTGCTTTGAATTCCAAGAGCTAAACTTAAAAGAAGTGGTGAGGCGGGCGGACGGCCTTCTGCTGTTATGCACCTCAAATCTGGAATAGCAGACTGATAGAACTTCACCAGGCTGATACAGAGGAGCTCTTTAAATAACTGCTAGAAACTCCTTACTTTAACATGGCTTTCTCATAACTTCATTTTAGTTTAATCTTGATATTCTGTATATGCATTTAATTATTAGTATCAATCATGGTGGCTCCGCAATGCAAACTAACCCCTGCCATTCTCTGCTGTTCCTTTTCCAGTTTTCTGTGCTGCTGATCTGCGCCACCACCACCTGATCAAAGCACCATGCTGTCACTCCATTGATGGATTGAAGGCCAGAGGTCCACATGACTGTCATCATCAGATTCTTCCACGTGAAGCCTGAACACCATGAGGACTGATTGGGATCATTTATGTCAGGTAGAATGCCCAGTGGGGGGCTGGGTGGTCTTGTGGCCTTGGATTCCCTGTTTCTTATTATTGCATAATCTTATTTTTCTTTCTTTATCTTGTAGAGCACTCTGAGCTCCATCTTTTGTATGAAAATGTGCTCTAGAAATAAACGTTGTTGCTGCCAACTGGCCATAATCCATAGTTCTGGGGTAATCAATCTGGGGTGCCCACACCTCTAGGGGGTGCATGATGACATTTCACTGTGGTAAAGAGGAAGGCTGCATCGTGATTTGCCACAATTGAGTGAGGTGCGTTGTTCGACTTTATTGTGCTGTAATCGGTGTCTTGCTGTGTGATATAATTTGTGAGACATTTAAAGATGGGTGCCACAGTGGCACAGCGCTGAGACCTGGGTTCGCTTCCCGGGTCCTCCCTGCGTGGGGTATGCATGTTCTCCCCGTGTCTGCGTGGGTTTCCTCCCACCATCCAAAGACATGCAGGTTAGGTGCATTGGCGATCCTAAATTGTCCCTAGTGAGTGCTTGGTGTGTGTGTGTGTGTGTCCTGTGGTGGTCTGGCACCCTGCCCAGGATTTGTTCCTGCCTTGCGCCCTGAGATTGGCTCCAACAGACCCCTGTGACCCTGTATTATGATATAGCAGGTTGGAAAATGGCTGACTGACTGGATGTAAATTTTAAAAACAGCATTTTAAATGGCTTTTTCCAAATAATACTGAAAAATGTGTAAATATTTGGTTGTTATTTCTTCTGTATATACGCCCCCATGACTTTTGCGCCCTAGGACATGGCTGGCGCCCTTCCCGGGGTTTGTTTCCTGCCTTGCGCCCTGTGTTGGCTTGGATTGGCTCCAGCAGATCCCCGTGACCCTGTAGTTAGGATATAGCGGGTTGGATTATGACTGACTGACTGACATTTCTGTGATAAGAAAAGAATCAAGCATTGCACGTGCAATTGTCACTTGAGAATGAGCCACAGAAATGCGCCTTCTCGCGGGTTCCTTGCTGCAGATGGAGTGTTCGTAAAGGGTAATCATCCATCCATCCATTTTCTAACCCGCTGAATCCGAATACAGGGTCACAGGGGTCTGCTGGAGCCAATCCCAGCCAACACAGGGCACAAGGCAGAAACCAATCCTGGGCAGGGTGCCAACCCACCGCAGGACACACACAAACACACCCACACACTTTAGGGCCAATTTAGAATCGCCAATCCACCTAACCTGCATGTCTTTGGATTGTGGGAGGAAACCGGAGCGCCGGAGGAAACCCACGCAGACACGGGGAGAACATGCAAACTCCACGCAGGGAGGACCCGGGAAGCAAACCTGGGTCTCCTAACTGCGAGGCAGCAGCGCTACCACTGCGCCACCGTGCCGCCCTAAAGGGTAATAATTTTTTTTTTAAATTGAACAGAATTTGGGTTTTGCCATCATCCATAGAGAAGGGTGAGGTCTCATATTGACTGATCATGAAGTGTCACTGATTTCAAGGTTTGATTGACATTTTTGACAGAGGGGTACAATGGGGATGAGAGGGTGCTGGTCCTGATCCATTCTCCCTCTTCCAGCTCTGGGAGCCTCTTGAACCCAACACCATCGGTAATGTAACCGGAAGAGCTGGCAGATGAGGACAATTCACACTGGGAACAAGGGGATGGTGCTTTTATTTTAAAACAAACCAAACAGTGTCCAAAGTGCAGCACTTCAAAGTTCCATAAATAAATAATCCATAAAAACCACAAGTGGAGGTTAAAATCCATAATAAATAAATTCTTTTAATACGAGGTTAAAATTAACAGGTTGGAGGCAGTTCCTTTTCAAACACCCGGTGCCCTCTTCCTTCTAACAGGAGGCTCCCCTGCTTATCCCAATGGGTTTTGCAACAGGGGAGACCCCCTAACTGCAGCTGCAGCTGACCTTCTCCTGGTCTGGTTGCCTTCCGTCCCCTGGCTATGTCCAGCTGTCTGGCTGGACCGAGACCGAGGCCAGGGTGCGTACGCTGGGGCTCAGCCTCCTTGACCCGCTGCCTTCTGGGAACAGGAGTGTCGAACTCAGGGCCTAGAGGGCCGCAGTGGCTGCAGGTTTTCCTTCTAACCCTTTTTCGAATCAGTGACCAATTTTCACTGCTAATTAACTTTTTTTTCCCTTCATTTTAATAGCTCTGTTTTTAAGGATTCAGTCCTCTGAGTTGATTCATTTCGTCATTCAACGACAGCCAAACAGAAATGAGATGTGAAATGAGCCAAGAGAAGACCAGCTAAATTGGGGCTGCAAACTCTCACTTTCTTACTGAGAAGCCGATTCTTGCAGTTAATTACACTTATTATGTAATTTCATGGCTTGTTGCTGCTCTCATTTTGCCACCAGTTAAGTCGGAGAGCATGCACTGGTACAGTGCGTTGCCACACCCACTACACAATGAAACAACTCGGGACCTCGGTTGGCAACCCCCCAGGCAGACCCGCGGTCCAGTCCCACCCTCCGCAAGTGACCCTCTATCTGCCACAGGCAAGTGTTACATGGGCGACCCCTTGGCCTGGTCCAGCCACTCGGGTCACCAACAACGAGGATCTTACAAGCCGGATCACCCTCGGGTAATCGTGCCACATGGCCGTAAGTGCTGTAACTGACGCATCCTAACAATGCAGGTCATGTGCATCATTCGGGACTCCATGAGCGACACAAAGTCAAACCAACGGTACCCAAGGGTATTCCGGAGAGAGACACAGTACCAAAGGAGTCCAGTCTTCATCTCAGGTCACTGGATAGCGTCTATGACTCGCAACCAAACAGCAAGACAGGAAGCACCAGGACACTAAAGACTTGGACCTTCGTCCTTTTGTAGATGTCAGGAGCACCACACACCCCCATTTCCAGCAGCCTCATGACCCCCCATGTTCTCCCAACCCGTCTACTGACTTCATAGGAAGAGTCACCAGAATCATGAATGTCACTGTCAAGGTAAGTTCACCTCTCGACGAGGTCGACACTCTCTCCGCAGACAGACACACTTCTGATGGCCGTGCCCAAGAGATCATTAAAGACCTGGATGTTGGTTTTTATCAGGACACTCGCAAGCCCAGACACTCAGACTCCTCGCTCAGTCTCTCAAGACTCCCAATCAGAGCCTCCATTGAGATCACAGCTTCGTCAGCAAAGTCAAGATCCGTGACCCTTTCTTCACCAACAGATGCCCCACTGTACACTGGTACTGTGAGCGCTGTGCAGAGTGGAGGCAGGACCTCCGCGTTTTTCCCAGTTGATTCTGGGGTTCGTCAGCGGTCTGTTCAATGCTTGTATGGACTGGGAGTTGGGCAGGGTCATAGGGCCCAGCAATTCCACCCACCATCCCATTATTCAGAAAGCACAATAAGGAGTACCGGCAGTTCTTTTTCATTGACTAAAGTAATTATTATGAGAAGACCACAGTAATTTTAGTCCCATTCAAATCTGTCAAATGACAAAAAATTTGGCCAAGTACCAGTTTAACTCTCCTCCTTGAACCGTCACCTTATCGTGGTGGAGGGGTTTGCGTGTCCCAATGATCCTAGGAGCTATGTTGTCCGGGGCTTTATGCCCCTGGTAGGGCCACCCAAGGCAAACTGGTCCTAGGTGAGGGATGAGACAAAGAGCGGTTCAACAAACCTCCAATGATGAATCAAAACTTTGGACGACGTTTTCCCTTGCCGGACGCTGGTCACCGGGGCCCCCCTCTGGAGCCAGGCCTGGAGGTGGGGCTCGATGGCAAGCGCCTGGTGGCCGGGCCTGCACCCATGGGGCTCGGCGGGCACAGCCCGAAGAGGTAACGTGGGTCCTCCTCCCCATGGGCTCACCACCTATGGGAGGGGCCAAGGAGGTTGGGTGCAGTGTGAGTTGGGTGGTGGCAGGCGGGACCTTGGCGGTCTGATCCTCGGCTACAGAAACTGGCTCTTGGGGCGTGGAATGTCACCTCTCTGAAGGGAAGGAGCCTGAGCTAGTGCGCGAGGTGAGAGGTTCGGCTAGATATAGTCGGACTCACCTCGACGCACAGCTTGGACTCTGGAACCAATCTCCTTGAGAGGGGCTGGACTCTCTACCACTCTGGAGTTGCCCCGGTGAGGCGCCGAGCAGGTGTGGGCATACTTATTGCCCCGACTGGAGCCTGTGCATTGGGGTTTACCCGGTGGGCGAGAGGGTGGCCTCCCTCCGCCGGGTGGGGAAGGGTCCTGACTGTTGTTTGTGCGTATCGCCCGAACAGCAGTTTGGAGTATCCACCCTTTTTGGAGTCTCTGGAGGGGTTGCTAAAGGGCATACCTTCTGGGATTCCCTCGTTTTGCTGGGAGACTTCAATGCTCCGTGGGCAATGACAGTGAGACCTGGAAGGGCGTGATTGGGAGGAATGGCCCCGATCTGAACCGGCGGTGTTTTGTTATTGGACTTCTGTGCTCGTCATGGATTGTCCATAACGAACACCATGTTCAAGCATAAGGGTGTTCATATGTGCACTTGGCACCAGGACACCCTAGGCCTCAGGTCGATGATCGACTTTGTGGTCGTGTCGCCGGACTTGCGCCATATGTCTTGGACACTCGGGTGAAGAGAGGGGCGGAGCTGTCAACTGATCACCACCTGGTGGTGAGTTGGGTCCGATGGTGGGGGAAGATGCGGTCAGACCTGGTAGGCCCAAGCGTGTTGTGAGGGTCTGCTGGGAGCGGCTGGCAGAGTCCCCTGTCAGAAGTAGCTTCAACTCCCACCTCGGCAGAACTTCAACCCGCCCCGAGGGAGGTGGGGACATTGAGTCGAATGGGCCATGTTCCGTGCCTCTATTGTTGAGGCGGCTGACCGGAGCTGTGGCCGCAAGGTGGTGGTGCCTGTCGTGGCGGCAATCCCGAACCCGTTGGTGGACACCGCGTGAGGGATGCCGTCAAGCTGAAGAAGGAGTCCTATAGGACTTTTTGTCCTGTGGGTCTCTGGAGGCAGCTGATAGGTACCGGCAGGCCAAGCGAACGCGGCCGGTTGTTGCTGAGGCAAAACTTCGGGCATGGGAGGAGTTTGGAGGCCATGGAGAGCGACTTTGGACGGCCGAGGAGATTCTGGTCCACCGTCCGGCGTCTCAGGAGGGAAGCAGTGCAGTGTCAACACCGTATATGGTGGGGATGGTGCGCTGCTGACCTCGACTTCGGGCGGTGGGTGATGGAGGAGTACTTCAAGACCTCCTCAATCCCACTAACATGCCTTCCAATGAGGAAGCAGAGCCTGGGGACTCTGAGGTGGGCTCTCCCATCTCTGGGACTGAAGTCACCGAGGTGGTCAAAAACTCCTTGGTGGCAGGGCCCGGGGTGGATGAGATCGCCGGAGTTCCTTAAGGCTCTGGATGTTGTAGGACTGTCTTGGTTGACACGTCTCTGCAACATCGCATGGACATCGGGACAGTGCCTCTGGATTGGCAGACCGGGGTGGTGGTCCCCTCTTTAAAAGGGGACGGAGGGTGTGTTCCAACTATAGAGGGATCACACTCCTCAGCCTCCCTGGAAAAGTCTATTCGGGGTTCTGGAGAGGAGGGTCCGTCGGATAGTGAACCTCGGATTCAGGAGGAACAGTGTGGTTTTAGTCCTGGTCGCGGAACAGTGGACCAGCTCTTCACCCTTAGCAGAGTCCTGGAGGGTGCATGGGAGTTTGCCCGACCGGTCTACATGTGTTTTGTGGACTTGGAAAAGGCATTCGACCGTGTCCCTCGGGAATCCTGTGGGGGTGCTCGGGAGTATGGGGTACGGACCCCTGATAAGAGCTGTTCGGTCTCTGTACAACGGTGTCAGAGCTTGGTCCGCATTGCGGCAGTAAGTCGAGCCCGTTTCCAGTGAGAGTTGGACTCCGCCAGGGCTGCCCTTTGTCACCGATTCTGTTCATAACTTTTATGGACAGAATTTCTAAGCGCAGCCAGGGTGTTGAAGGGGTCGGTTTGGTGGACTCAGGATTGGGTCACTGCTTTTGCAGATGATGTTGTCCTGTTTGCTTCATCAGGCCGTGATCTTCAGCTCTCTCTGGATCGGTTCGCAGCTGAGTGTGAAGCGGCTGGGATGAGAATCAGCACCTCCAAATCCGAGCATGGTCCTCAGCCGGAAAGGGTGGAGTGCCCTCTCAGGGTTGGGGAGAGATCCTGCCCCAAGTGGAGGAGTTCAAGTATCTCGGGGTCTTGTTCACGAGTGAGGGAAGAATGGAGCGTGAGATCGACAGGCGGATCGGTGCGGCATCCGCAGTGATGCGGGCTCTGCATCGGTCTGTCGTGGTGAAAAAGGAGCTGAGCCGTAAGGCAAAGCTCTCAATTTACCAGTCGATCTACGCTCCTACCCTCACCTATGGTCATGAGCTATGGGTAGTGACGAAAGAACGAGATCGCGAATACAAGCGGCTGAAATGAGTTTCCTCCGCAGGGTGTCTGGGCTTTCCCTTAAAGATAGGGTGAGAAGCTCAGTCATCCGGGAGGGGCTCAGAGTAGAGCCGCTGCTCCTCCGCATCGAGAGGAGTCAGATGAGGTGGCTCGGGCATCTGATCAGGATGCCTCCTGGACGCCTCCCTGGTGAGGTGTTCCGGGCACGTCCAACCGGGAGGAGGCCCCGGGGAAGACCCAGGACACGCTGGAGGGACTATGTCTCCCGGCTGGCCTGGGAACGCTTTGGGATTCTCCGGAAGAGCTGGAAGAAGTGGCGGGGAGAGGGAAGTCTGGGCCTCTCTGCTTAAGCTGCTGCCCCCGCGACCCGACCTCGGATAAGCGGAAGAGAATGGATGGATGGATGGATGGATGGATGGACCAGTTTAACTTGGGGTTATTTTTTTATGGACATTTTTATAAAAGGGTAAAAGACTCTGTAATCTTTATTGAGACATGAATGCACAGTTCATTAAAAATTATTGACACGGGCGATTCAGATGGGACTAAAATTGCAGAAGTTCTCCGGTATTAATTACTTTTTCTCTCACGCCTTGGTGTAAAACTAAGCCTGTTCAAACAAAAAAGTTGGAATGCAATGTAAATGCCACATGGGCTAGACGGGCATCCCGCCAGATGAGGGGGGATGGTTCCTTACCCAGGCGGGAGACTCCCAAAATGCAGACAGGCATCCCAGCTGAGGTGGAGTAGGAGATCAGACCCAGAATGAAAGACCAGAAGGGATGTCAGTGGGGGCTTTTTACTTCCCCAGCTCGTTTTGCAGCCCCGGATATCAGTGCCCAGCAGGGAGATGCTGGGGTCACTGGGTGCCGCAAGGAGACAAGTTCCTGCTATAATGGACTTTCACAGGACCCAGAAGTGCTCCCATCGGGCAGTGGCCCTGGCATTGGAAGTACTCCCGGGTCCTTAATAAAAGGGACCACACTCCCTTACCAAGGCGAGCTGGAGCTGGGAGGACATGTGGCAACACTCGGTTGGAGGAAGGCAGTGCAAGAATCTTATGCTTGTGTTAACTTTGTGTTACATTTTGTAAATTTTCTTGATAAGCGTGTGTGATAAACACACTGTTATCTGAACCCGGGACTGCTAGGGTTTTGTGGCTCACCGACTCCCTGCTTTGTATCTCAGCAGCAAGACAATGACACTCCTCTCCAAATTAGCTGAGAAGAAAATGTTGGAAATGTGGTCGTAGATAAGATCCTGCTTCGTCTGTTACAATAAAATTTGTGCGCAAGGATCTGTCTCTTACCATCAGCCCCAGCGCCCTCCGGCTGCCTGAAGGGAATTGTCATTCCTCATGTTGACTCTTGTTTCTTTGATCAATTACAAGCCCTCTTTACAATACGCCATTTAAGGTGGACCAATGGCAACAGACACGCAAAATTCTGTTAAAATTGGTTCGGCCATGTCTGCCAAACACACAGAGACAGGGCCAGATTTACGCATTTCTGCACCCTAGGCCAAAGAACATAATTCTGCACCCCAAAAAAAAAAGTTGATTTATAATTTTCAATTTAATATGTAATAGTTTATTTTTGAAACATATAAGCACTTAACACAATCTTTATAATCTTTGAACCACATTATATTTTTAATTCAAAATTAAACTACTACACTACTTCTGAAATTGCATAACATTAACACCTACAAAAAAACTTTCCATCGAAGTTCTTCAAGTCGTCTTAAATATTCTTTTTCTTCTTTCTGCTGCTCCCATTAGGGGTTGCCACATTGGATCATCTTCTTCCATATCTTTCTGTTCTTGTCATCTTGCTCTGTCACACCCATCACCTGCATGTCCCCTCTCACCACATCCCTAAACCTTCTCTTAGGCCTTCCTCTTCTCCTCTTGCCTGGCAGCTCTGTCCTTAGCATCCTTCTCCCAATATACCCAGCATGCATCTCTCCTCTGCACACATCCAATCCAACGCAATCTCGCATCTCTGACTTTGTCTCCCAACCATCCAACCTCAGGTGAGCCTCTAATGTCCTCATTTCTAATCCTGTCCATCCTCGTCACACCCAATGCCAATCTTAAGCAAATCAAAACCACTTCGATTTATCTTAAATACCTACTAGAATTTCTTCTTTCGCAATTTTGTGCATGAAAAGACTTCAATTGTTTCATTGAAGTCGACAGATCTTGTAAAATCTGCTTCAATGCAAAGAAGTGTAAGGGCATTCAGCTTATTTTGCTGCATCGCAGATCTTAAATGATCCTTGATTCTTTTCAGAGAAGAAAAAGACCTTTCAGCCGAGGAATTTGCCACTGGTGTGCAAAAAGGCCAAAGTTTTGATAAACTGTTTGTAGTTCTTTTTCTCTTAGCCACTACCACAATTACTTCTTGGTTAGTTCAAACTATTCACCCAGATGGTGTATTCGATACAAAGAACAGCAAATAAAATTGACATAAAATGCAAAAGATTTACATCGATTCTCATCCGACATTATAGAATTTTATTGAAATCTTTTGCATTTTGTGTTGAGGATTGGAGAAGAAGTGTACTGGTGCCGATATTTAAGAATAAGGTGGATGTGCAGAACTGCAGTGACTACAGGGGGATCAAATTGATGAGCCACAGCATGAAGTTATGAGAAAGAGTAGTGGAAGCTGGGTTAAGAAGTGAGGTGATGATTAGTGAGCAGCAGTGTGGTTTCATGCCAAGAAAGAGCACCACAGATGAGATGTTTACTCTGAGGGTGTTGATGGAGAAGTAGAGAGAAGGCCAGAAGGAGTTGCATTGTTTCTTTGTGGACCTGGAGAAAGCAAATGACAGGGTGAGGAGAGAGGAGCTGTGGAATTGTATGAGGAAGTCGAGAGTGGCAGAGAAGTATGTAAGAGTGGCACAGGATATGTACGAGGGCAGTGTGACTGTGGTGAGGTCTGTGGTAGGAGTGATAGAGGTGGGATTACATCAGGGATCTGCTCTAAGCCCTTTCTTATTTGCAATGGTGATGGACAGGTTGACAGACAAGATTAGACAGGAGTCCCCGTGGACTGTGATGTTTGCTGATGACATTGTGATCTGTAGCGAGAGTAGGGAGCAGGTTGAGGAGACCCTGGAGAGGTGGAGATATGAGAGGAGAGGAATGAAGGTCAGTAGGAAGAAGACAGAATACATGTGTGTGAATGAGAGGGAGGTCAGTGGAATGGTGAGGATGCAGGGAGTAGAGTTGGTGAAAGTGGATGAGTTTAAATACTTGGGATCAACAGAACAGAGTAATGGGGATTGTGGAAGAGAAGTGAAGAAGAGAGTGCAGGCAGAGTGGAGCGGGTGGAGAAGAGTGTCAAGAGTGATTTGTGACAGACGGGTATCAGTAAGAGTGAAAGGGAAGGTCTACAGGATGGTAGTGAGACCAGCTACAGTATGTTATATGGGCTGGAGATGGTGGCACAGGAGACAGAGCATAAGGTGGCAGAGTTAAAGATGCTAAGATTTGCATTTGGTGTGACGAGGATGGACAGGATTAGAAATGAGGAAATTAGAGGGTCACCTCAAGTTGGATGGTTGGGAGACAAAGTCAGAGAGGCGAGATTGCGTTGGATTGGAAATGTGCAGAGGAGAGATGCTGGGTATATTGGGAGAAGAATGCTAAGGATAGAGCTGCCAGGCAAGAGGAGAAGAGGAAGGCCTAAGAGGAAGTTTATGGATGTGATGAAAGAGGACATGCAGGTGATGGGGGCAGCAGAACAAGATGATGAGAACAGAAAGATATGGAAGAAGATGATCTGCTGTGGCGACCCCTAACAGGAGCATCCGAAAGAAGAAGAAGAAGAAGTCAAACTTAAATTACACTGCATTAAATCATGCTGTATAAACAAGCCATAAGTTGTGTATGTTTAATGTTTTGGAATAAAAATCTCAGCCCACCTTATAATTTGGTGAACACCCCTATCAACTTCTTCTGCTTATGGCTTTCAGGCTTACAGCCCTGGGTAAACAAAACAGTATATAAAAGTAGTAACTATATATTTTACGTACCTACTATCAGTAGATATGTAGAAGTCAAGTGATATGAGCGTAATGAATCACTTGGAATCACTATTGCAACGCCAAATCTGGAATTTTCCTTTAACAAGTGTTTTAAACTCAGTGTGTTAGAGAGAAAAAGCAAATGCAAGCTGTAGAGATGGGCAACGTAAAAGTACTGCTCAATTTATTTAAAGTATTCTTCTTCTTCTTCTTTTGGCTGCTCCCGTTAGTGGTTGCTATAGTGGATCATCTTCTTCAATATCTTCTTGTCCTGTCCATCTTGTTCTCTTACACCCATCACCTGCATATCCTCTCTCACCACATCCATAAACCTTCTCTTAGGCCTTCCTCTTTTCCTCTTCCCTGTCAGCTCTATCCTTAGCATCCTTCTCCCAATATCCTCAGCATCTCTCCTCTGCACATGTCCAAACCAACTCAATCTCTCCTCTCTGATTTTGTCTCCCAACCTGAGCTGATCCTCTAATGTCCTCATTTCTAATCCTGTCCATCCTCGTCACACCCAATGCAAATCTTAGCATCTTTAACTCTGCCACCTCTATCTCTGTCACCTCTGCCACCGTCTTCAACATTTATAACATAGCTGGTCTCACTACTGTCTGGTAGATCTTCCCTTTCACTCTTGCTGATACCCGTTTGTCACAAATCACTCTTAAACACTCTTCTCCAACCATTCCACCCTGCCTGCACTCTCTTCTTCACTTCTCTTCCACAATCCCCATTACTCTGTTCTGTTGATCCCAAGTATTTAAACTCATCCACCTTCACCAACTCTACTCCCTGCATCTTCCCCATTCCTCTGACCTCCCTCTCATTTACACAGATGTATTCTGTCGTGGTGGTCCTACTGACCTTCATTCCTCTCCTCTCTAGAGCAGATCTCGGCCTCTCCAGGGTCTCCTCAACCTGCTCCCTACTCTCGCTACAGATCACAATGTCATCAGCAAACATCACAGTCCACACTCCTGTCTAATCTCGTCTGTCAGCCTGTTCATCACCATTGCAAATAAGAAAGGGCTCAGAGCCGATCCCTGATGTAATCCCACCTCTATCACTCCTACCGCAGACCTCACCAGAGTCACACTCCCCTCGTACATATCCTGTACAACTCTTACGTACTTCTCTGCCACTCCCGACTTCCTCATACAATACCACAGCTCCTCTCTCCTCACCCTGTCATTTGCTTTCTCCAGGCATACAAAGACACAATGCAGCTTCTTCAGGCCTTCTCTCTACTTCTCCATCAACATCTTTAGAGCAAATTTAATTTAATGTATAGGGATGTAAATTGGGAGGCACTGTGGTGCAGTGGTAGCGCTTTTGCCTGGCAGTTAGGAGACCTGGGTTCACTTCCTGGTTCCTCCCTGCATGGGGTTTGCATGTTCTCCCCGTGTCTGAGTGGGTTTCCTCCCACAGTCCAAAGACATGCAGGTTAGGTGCATTGGCGATCCTAAATTGTCCCTAGTGAGTGCTTGGTGTGTGTGTGTGTGTGTCCTGTGGTGGTCTGGCACCCTTCCCAGGATTTGTTCCTGCCTTGCGCCCTGGGATTGGCTACAACAGACCCCTGTGACCCTGTATTATGATATAGCGGGTTGGAAAATGGCTAACTGACTGGATGTAAATTTTAAAAACAGCATTTTATATGGCCTATTCAAAATAATACTGCAAAAATCTGTAAATATTTGGTTGCTGTTTCTTCTGTATATCCGCCCCCCCCCGACTGCTGCACCCTAGGACATGGCCTAGGTTGGTCTTATGGGAAATCCGACCCTGCACAGACAAACACAACGCTTACAATTTTATTTATAGAGAATACCAAGTGATATAGTTGCATTATGTCTGTCAAGTTAATTGGTAAATCTAAATTGACCCTGCAGATGTGTGCCTGACGTCCCTTCCAGGGCCAGCTCTTGCTTTGCACCCCAAACAGGGTTTGAGGATATCATGTTACTTTGCGTCGTCCTTCCCTTACAAATGACTTTACAAGACACCCAACTAACAAAAGAAGGAAGCGTCGCTTGACTTTTCAAAATTGAAAATGAATCCCAGGTTGGAGTCAAACAAGAGAATAGGTCATGTGGCACAATCAGACTTTATGCCACAGAGCGCCATTCCATGCCAAACACCACTTTACAGTGGAGAGTGAGTTGGCAGCTGGGATTGAACCCAAGGTCCTCAGCGTCTGAACATTAAAGCCCAAGGACAAGTACTGAAGGAGGGGGTCTCCAGTCGACTTTGAAGGGCGAAGAGATTTAAAAAGAGCAACCGAGACACAAAAGCCAACTCTATTTTTTTTTTTTTTATTTAAGTCAACCTCCCTTGCCTCTCTGTGCTCCCTTCCCAGAAACCCTGGTTGTCATAGCAACACCCACCTAGGTGTCCTCGAGGTCACCACAAGAAGCTAATCCCCTCCTCGACGATACCGAATAACTAATGTTGCCCACTTAAGAGGTTTTGATGGAAGCAGTCTCAGGTGACAGCTGACAGTACACATAGTCAATTCGGGTTGCTTGAAAGAAATGATTTGTTGGAGGCGCTGTGGTGCCACCTATATGACATCACCGTTGCCGCGGAAACGGGGCGGCCCGATTGCACTGCCTTGAATTAGGTATTGATCAGAAAGGGGGCCGAGCGCCATTCAAGTGACTCACCGCTTTTTTTTTCCCATGCAGCAATTTACTGTAGGAGCCTATAAAGCCGTTGTGTCCCCAAAGCCCCGAGGAGCCAATTTAGAAACGGTTACCAAAGAATATTAGTAGAGGTCAATAATGGAAATCGGATTCCCGCTCAGTGATAAATGCACACAGTCTCATTTTGTTAGAGCCCTGTCCACGTTTCATTGTATCCACCATATATGAAAAGCCTTTATTTTTTTTCTTCTTCTTTGGATTATTAACATTTTATACAGCTTTCTCTTACTTTATTTATTATTCTACAAAACATCACCACCTCCAGCCATGTGATAAAGTGAAGACGCCAACCATCTCCAGGCTGTCAAAAATCAAAGCCATGAATAAAAAATATATATATTGTTGGTTTTCATTCCACATCAAGTGTACATTTGAAATGGAAATTCTGCCTGCTGGGTTAGACGCCCGAAGCAAAAGTGAACGTAGGCTTTTGAACTTTCCCATTATGCTTTCTTGAATGATACGCTTTATTTATTGCAAGTATGTGTGAGTGTGTGTAAATATAAAAAAATACTTTTAAAAAACTACACTTATATTAAGTTAAAAAGTGTACTAAAAAAGTAAAAAATAAGTCTCTCATACATCACTCGTACAATAAAAGGTGGGCACTTTTGCTAAGATTTTAAGAATGTTCATTGATAGCGCCCACCTTTTATTGTATGAGTGATGTAAAGTACACTTTTTAACTCTTTGAGGGCTGAATATTTTTTCCAAAAAAACTCAGTTTTCTGAAAAGCACACAAACCAATTGTTTCATACATAAATCAACTGAAAATGTCTGTTGCTATGTGCTGTGGTTGCTGTTGGCGCACGTTCAGCATCTCTGGCAGCAGTGGCTGCACGTGGGGTGCCTCAATGGTCAGCAGGAATGCACGGTGAGCCGGCTGCCTGGCTGTATTTTCACAGCAGGTGGGCGGCGATGGCGGTTTGTACCTCTTGTCATCTTGAGTGGTGGTCCTCCCATCAGCTACGATCAGCTTTGAACAAATCAGATGATGCTGGTACCTCACTTTCATTTTCAATATCCATCTCCAGATCACTTGCATCAAACTCGGAGTCCAATAAGTCCTATTCAACGAAATTACATAAAACGTCCATGGAGTATATTGCTTTGTACTTTGATCTCTCACCAGATGTCGATACCATTTTAGAGGCTGTTTGCTCTTCGCTACTCATGCACGCATAGGGAATCGAGGTTAAATCAACAAAGCTATGTAACTTTCCTTCTAGCAAAGAGAGTCGAACTAAAATGTAAGGGCGAGTTTTGTCACAGTTTACAGCTGATTACTGTCTTATACCCCTGAATTTTGACAAAAGTCGACATCAGCCCTAAAAGAGTTAATCTATACTACTAAAAGGCAAAGCCCTCACTGACTGACTGACTCACTGACTGACTCACTCACTCACTCACTCATCACTAATTCTCCAACTTCTCGTGTAGGTAGAAGGCTGAAATTTGGCAGGCTCATTCCTTACAGAAGTTAGGCAGGTTTCATTTTGAAATTCTACGCGTAACGGTCACAACTGGAACCTACTTATGTACATATATACGGCCATAGCCTGCAGCTCGGTCGCCGTGTGAGGCGGAGTTGCGTCCCTCATCGTCACGCCTCCCACATAATTGAGTGCCTGCCCATATAAGGCCGTCCATCAGTGGCAATCCAATAGAAACACTCTGCCGCTAAATATTCGCGGGTGAAGGACTACTTATGGAAACGAAGATGAGATGGTCAGGGTGGTGTTTGGCACAAACTCAGCGAAACTGCGAGAAAAACTTTTACGTGCCGAGTCTTAGCTAAAATTGAATAAAGCCGTGGACATCGCGCGAGATAGCGCAAGCACAGCTGAGAACCTTCGATGCATGTACTCACGTGAACTGACTGTGAACACAGTACGCAGACAAAAAGCAACAGCTCCAAAGAGCGCTGAGCAAAAAACACATTACACAATTGAGAAGGCAGCAAAAGAATATGAAGCGAGTGACGCATACAAGCATATTCATAAGTGCAGCTACTGCGGAAACAAAGCACACTGTGGAAAATGTCAATGTCCCGCTAAAGGAAGACAGTGTAAAAAACAAACCCGTGCATGCAGTGTGTGATGTCTCAAATAAAGAGGAAGACGAGCTGTTTATTGATGCAGAAAGAAAGGAATCGATGAATGAGGCCTGTTATCTTTACAACGGTTGAAAAACACGGAATGTAACTTGAACACAACACGTCCTCCAAATACGAACCTGATTGAAAGAAATAATGATAATCAAATCATTGATGACAACAACACTCATAACAGTTACAAAACAATTACATTGACAATCAGGTTACGTTATTTTTAAAATGTTTCCTTTTCTTTTTCATAACTTCTTTAACACACTACTTCTCCGCTGTGAAATGCAGGTATTTTGCTATATATATATATATATATATATATATATATATATATATATATATATATATATATATATATATATATATATATATACAGTATATATATATATATATATATATACAGTATATATATATATATATATATATATATATATATATATATATATATACCCCGATCTACATACTGTCAAGTAAACGAACCACACGCTGTGGCGCAACGCAAGAGGCTTCACCTCTAGTTCTGACGTCAGAGGTTCGATTCCCGAATGTGTACGCCTGATGGGCCCAGAATTAGGGCGAAACATGTGTAGCGTACTCTTTGCATTATTTGACAGTAAAACTACTTCAACCATTCTATGATCTGCTTCTCGCAACTGAAAGAGGGCACCGTCGCGGATTTTAGCCGACTTGCCAACTAACCACAAGCGTTACTTGATAGGTAACCACCCATAGTCAGATTGTGATTCAGACTACGAATGCCTTGAATGTAATTACCCCGATCTACATACCGTCAAATAAACAAACCACACACCGTGGCGCAACATGAGAGGCTTCGTCGCTAGCGCTGACATCTGAGGTTTGATTCCCGAGAGGGAGTGCAGTGAGTGTGTACGCCTGATGAGCCCAGAATTAGGGCGAAACACATGTCGTGTACTCTTTGCATTATTTGACAGTAAAACTATTTCAATATACAGTATATATATTGTAAGATATGGCCGGCCATGTACCCCGGCCAATACCCCCAAGCCGCCAGGTGGAGCCCTCCTTGCAGCATGGAGGTCCCCAGAAGACCAGCAGGGCATCATGGACAATGGAATTTTTATGCAGCGCCCTGCTGGATGCCATGGGGGCCACGAGAGGGAGCTGCAGGGAGAACCAAAGAGTTCTTCGTGCCCTATGACCCGGAAGTTCATCATAGGAAGAGCGACGGGCTTCCGGGGTGAGAAAAAGTATTGTTTACCCTGACCCGGAAGGAATAAGGACTTGTGGACTGTTGGATTGGGAACACTTCCGGGTCGGGGAATATAAAAGGATTGTGGGAGCTCCCTGACGGCGAGCTGAGTTGGGAGGCAGGGTGGCTAAGCGTCTGGGAGTGGAGGATTGGTTATTGTATTATTGTGTTTATTGAGAATTGTGGAGAGGAGCGTGCGTTGTGCACATTATTATTATAATAAATAATAATTGGACTTTTTATCTGGTGTCTGACGTGTGGTCCGAGGGTACAAGGGTGCGAGAAAACCCTTAATCCACCACAATATATACACACACATACACATATACACACACACACACATATATATATATATATATATACACACGTATCTATACTAATAAAAGGGAAAGCCCTCAATAACTGACTGACTGACTGACTGACTGACTCACTCACTCACTCACTCACTGACTCATCACTAATTCTCCAACTTCCTGTGTAGGTAGAAGGCTGAAATTTGACAGGCTCATTCCTTACAGCTTACTTACAAAAGTTAGGCAGGTTTCATTTTGAAATTCTAAACGTAACGGTCATAATGGTCGATAACGGTCGACAATGTCCGCCATGTTGAACTTTCTTATTTATGGCCCCATCTTCACGAAATTTGGTAGGCGGCTTCCCTGCGCTAACCGAAACCGATGTACTTACCTATTTCGATGGTATGACGCCACTGTCGGCCGCCATATTGAACGTCTCAATTTTCCGACTTCCCATGTAGGTAGAAGGCTGACCCCATCTTCACAAAATTTGGTAGGTGGCTTCCCTGCACTAACCAAAACTGATGTACGTTCTTATTTTGGTGGTATGACGCCACTGTCGGCCGCCATATTGAATTTTCAAAACGTTACTAATTCTCCAACCTCCCGTGTAGGTAGAAGGCTGAAATTTGGGAAGCTTACAGCTTACTTACAAAAGTTAAGCAGGTTTCATTTTGAAATTCTACGCATAACGGTCAACAACATCCGCCATATTGAACTTTCTTATTCATGGTCCCATCTTCACGAAATTTGGTAGGTGGCTTCCATGCGCTAACCGAAACCAATGTACATACTTATTTTGGTGGTATGACGCCACTGTCAGCTGCCATATTGAACTTTCCAACATCACTAATTCTCCAACTTCCCATGTAGGTAGAAGGCTGAAATTTGGCAGGCTCATTCCTTACAGCTTACTTACAAAAGTTAAGCAGGTTTCATTTCGAAATTCTACGCATAATGGTCATAACGGTCAACAACGTCCACCATGTTAAACTTTCTTATTTATGGCCCCATCTTCTCAAAATTTGGTAGGCGGCTTCCCTCCACTAACCGAAACCAATGTACGTACTTATTTCGGTGGTATGATGCCACTGTCAGCCGCCATATTGAACTTTTCAACAGTTTTTGTTACTTATGGGCCCATCTTCAAGAAATTTGGTACACGGGTTCCCAATGCTAACTGAATCCTACTTACGTACATATATACGTCCATAGCCTTCAACTCGGTCACCGTGTGAGGTGGCGTTGGGTCCCCCATCCCAACGCCTCCCACGTTGTTGGCTGCCTGCCTATATAAGGCAGTCCGTCGCTCTGGTCTCTACATTCCCTTCCTTGGTTCACCACAGAATTTACGTCTCCCTGCTGATAACTACAGCCTTTTTGTTTAATCCACGGCTTCTCCGCTGTTTTATTGTTCATTTATTATGCTTATAGTTATTGTGTAGGTATTTTAGACTTACTTTACATTGTTCAGGTACCCATTTCCTTTATCATTCCAACCCCCATTAACATGTCTATCGAGGTGATCACCATCGATCAAAGAACTGTCACTTACCGAGTGGTTTCCATGCCCGGAGATGGCACCTACCTTTTCCATTCTCTGTGTTACATATTGCACGGCCATATCAGGCTCACTCTTGATATCCGGAGGAACATTGTGTCTTATGTATTGAATGACTGGACAGGTTCAAGGTGTGGACTGATGACAGTACAGGAGATAATTAGACTACACAGGAGCACTAGAAGAGTGAAATGCTTAAGCCCTTCACCTATGGTTCTGCATGTGAGTTGATGGCGGCCGCTGAATTGTTCAGTTGTTGCTTTCAATTGTACCGAAATGGCCAAATATTTTACACCTTTGGACAACCGCCAATGCCTCTTAAACATCTTAGACTCACAGGTGACGATTTCAGTAGTGAACACTTTGATGTTTATGAATGTTTAAACTCTCAAAAGCTGGATGTGAAGTTATCGATGAAACTGGTTGTATACTTACAATGCTTGACAGATGCTGAATGTCACTTCAACACAACAAGTCCTACCAATACTGTCGTAATTGAAACAAACCATGAAACTCAAACCGATTATGACAGCAGCAATCCAAGCTATGAGATTTGAAACAAGATTACTGTTCACATGGCCAACTGTATGTTACATGCTCAAGAGTAAGCTCAGCGCACAGCTTGGTCATATTACAACCGGAGGGCCGAACTGACAACATGGCATACAAAGTGATCCTTAACAAATAATTATTGGTATATTTTCCCTCAGTTTAAAAAGGTTTAATTTTCTTTTTAATAAAAATTTTAAGGCAGTACTTCGCCGCTGCGAGTCGCGGGTATTTTGCTAGTATATATATACTGCTCAAAAGAATTAAAGGAACACTTTTTAATCAGAGTATAGCATAAAGTCAATGAAACTTATGGGATATTAATCTGGTCAGTTAAGTAGCACAGGGGGTTGTTAATCAGTTTCAGCTGCTGTGGTGTTAATGAAATTAACAACAGATGCACTAGAGGGGCAACAATGAGATGACCCCCAAAACAGGAATGGTTTAACAGGTGGAGGCCACTGACATTTTTCCCTCCTCATCTTTTCTGACTGTCTCTTCACTAGTTTTGCATTTGGCTACAGTCAGTGTCACTACTGGTAGCACGAGGTGATACCTGGACCCTACAGAGGTTGAACAGGTAGTCCAACTTCTCCAGGATGGCACAGCAATACGTGTCATTGCCAGAAGGTTTGCTGTGTCTCCCTGCACAGTCTCAAGGGCATGGAGGAGATTCTAGGAGACAAGCAGTTACTCTAGGAGAGCTAGAGAGGGCCATAGAAGGTCCATAACCCATTAGCAGGACCAGTATCTGCTCCTTTGGGCAAGGAGGAACAGGATGAGCACTGCCAGAGCCCTACAAAATGACCTCCAGCAGGCCACTGGTGTGAATGTCTCTGACCAAACAATCAGAAAGACTTCATGAGGGTTGCCTGAGGGCCCAAATGTCCTCTATTGTGCCCTGTGCTCACTGCACAGCACCGGGGAGCTCAATTGGCATTTGCCATAGAATACCAGAATTGGCAGGTCCACCACTGGCGTCCTGTGCTTTTCACAGATGAGAGCAGGTTCACCCTGAGTATATGTGAAAGACGTGAAAGGGTCAGGAGAAGCCGTGGAGAATATTATGCTGCCTGTAACATCGTTTAGCATGACTGGTTTGGTGGTGGGTCAGTGATGATCTTGGAGGCATATCCATGGAGCGACTCACAGACCTCTACAGGCTAGACAACGGCATCTTGACTGCCATTAGGTATGAGGATGAAATCCTTGGACCCATTGTCAGACCCTACGCCGGTGCAGTAGGTCCTGGTTTCCTCCTAATGCGCGACAATGCCCAGTCTCATGTGGCAAGAGTATGCAGGCAGTACCTGGAGGATGAAGGAATTGAAACAATTGAATGGCCTTCACGAGCCCCTGACTTAAACCCAATAGAACATCTGTGGGACATTATGTTTCGGTCCATTAGGCGCCGCCAGGTTGCTCCTCAGACTGTACAACAGCTCAGGGATGCCCTCATACAGATCTGGGAGGAAATGCCACAAGACACCATCCGTCGTCTCATTAGGAGCATGCCCCGACGTTGTCAAGCATGCATACAAGCTCGTGGGGGCCACACAGGATACTGAAAAGCATTTTGAGTAGCAGAAATTACGTTTTTGAAAAAATGGACTAGCCTGTCACATCTTCATTTCACTCTGATTTTAGGGTGTCTACACAATTGAGCCCTCTGTAGGCAGAAAACTTTTATTTCCATTAAAAGACTTGGCATCCTTTTGTTCCAAAGACATTGCCCTGTCGTTATTTGTATAGATATCCAACTTCATATTGAGATCTGATGTATCTAATGTGTTTCTTTAAAGTGTTCCTTTAATTTTTGTGAGCAGTGTATATTATGTGTGTATATGTATATATGTAGATATGTATATATATATATGTGTATATGTATATATGTAGATATGTATATATACATTATGTATATGTTGTGGTACCCGGCCGGGACGCCCAGGAGGACCGGAGGAGGGCTTTTGCCTCCTCCAGACCGCGAGGGGGCGTCCGCCCTGGTTATGTTGGGGACCTCGGGTAAAGGGCTTGGAAGCCCAGCCCTGTAGGGACCCGTGGCCAGGCGGCGCCCCGGTGCCTGAATATCCCTGGAGCCCAGCACTTCCGCCACACCAGGAAGTGCTGGGGGGAAGACGACAGGGGACACCCGGAAGCAGCTGGAGCCCATCCGGGTTCCTATTTAAGGGGCCGCCTCCCTCCAGTCATCAGTGGATGTCGGGTGGAAGCGGACAGAGCTGGAGAAAGGACTAGAGGCGACCAGGAGAGAGGCACAGAGACTGTGAGGCCTGGACATTGGGGGAATCGGTGCAGGAGGCACTGGGGTGTGTCGTGCACGTGAAAATTGTACAGATTTGTAAATAAACAGTGTGTTGGGTGAAACAACGATGTCCGTCTGTGTGTGTCCGGGCCAGCTTCCACAATGTATATGTGTATATGTATATATATATGTTTATGTGTCTGTGTGTGTACATATATGACAGCAACACTCATAACAGTGAAAAAACAATTACATTGTCAATCATGTTCAGTTATTTTTAAAATGTTTCCTTTTCTTTTTCATTACATCTTTAACACAGTAATTCTCCTCTGTGAAGCATGGGTATTTTGCTAGTTTAATATAAGCGTAGTTTTTAAAAAGTATGTTTTTTTATATTTACACCAGTAGCAGCGCACTGCACAAATACACTTGACTTGAGCATTCCTAGTTTTCCTTCTCTTTCTCTGTAGTTTACCATTCGTTTGCTCAGAGGTTGATGCGCTTGCTGCTTCCTGAGCAGCTCTTCTTTACTCCACCCTAGCGACCCGCTTCTTTTCTTCTTTCGTCGGCATCTTTATGCGTTAAAACTGATTAAGTCGCTGTTTGTGTTGCGATTACTTAGTACGTTTTCTTTAATTTTTCACTTAAGTCTTCAATCTGCCTCAAGAACAATTTAAGATATGAAGAGACAGGGGAAGTGACGGCAAAGGTGGTAGGGATGAGAACGGCGTTTATACACATGTGCCACACCGCCGCCCTACTGGCCGTTGCCAAGAGTTGATTCTACATTACAATAAAATAAAGGGTGAATACCCTTCACTTGAGCATTCCTACTTTTCATCCTCTTTCTCTGTACGTTTACCATTCATTTGCTCAGAGGTTGATGCACTTGCTGCTTTCTGAGCAGCTCTTCTTTTCTCCACTCTAGCGACCCGCCACTTCTTCTCTTCTTTCGTCAGCATCGTTTCGCATTAAAACTCATTAAGTCGGTATTTGTGTTGCGATTATTTAGTATGTTTTCCTTCATTTTTCACTTAAGATGGCACTTAAGTTCTCAATCTGCCTCAAGAATGATTTAAGATATGAAGAGGTAAGGGAAGTGACGGCGAAGGTGGTAATAAACAAGAACGGCGCCCGTACACATGCGCCACACCACTGCCCTGCTGGCTGCTGCTGAGAGCTGATTTTACAATAAAATAAAAATTAAAAGTATGTTTTCCTTCATTTTTCAATTGGGCTGGCACTTAAGTGTTCAATCTGCCTTAAGAATTATTTAGATATGAAGAGATAGGGGAAGTGACGGCAAAGGTGGTAGGGATGAGAACGGCACCCGTACACATGTGCCACACCGCCGCCCTGCTGGCCGCTGCTGAGAGTTAATTCTACAATAAAATAAAAATTAAATGTATGTTTTTCTTAATTTTTCACTTAAGCTGGCATTTAAGTCCACAATCTACCTCAAGAATGATTTAGATATGAAGAGGTAGTGTTAATGATGGCGAAAGTGGTAGGGATGAGAACGGCGCCCGTACACATGCGCTGCACCGCCGCCCTGCTGGCTGCTGCTGAGAGTTAATTCTACAATAAAATAAAAAGAGAAATAACCTTGGAGGTCAAGCATCACCCAAAAGCGGATAGCAGACGTCACGTAGTATATGAGTACCAAATTGCAGGTCAATCGGTCAAACGGTTTGCGAGCTACAGGTGATTTAAAATCCTGGACAGACAGACGAACAGCCACGGTGGCATATTATATAAGAAGATTATTTTCAGCTTTTTAGTCTTGGGTTTGTTTTAGCTCTATCTGTTACTAGCGCCATCTATTGATGAAATCTTGAACTATTCTTCATATGAAAATTTAATTTCTTAATTAACATGGACTAATTGATCAATTAGTGAAACTGATTATTGATACCTGTAGTGTGCAAGATTTCAGGTCATTTGAACAATAGGAAGTGGGTTAAATATCATTTACAAGATTTGTACCAGACAACAAACAGGTGAAGTTAATATAAAACATGGTAATAATAATAATATGTACAGTATAAATAGACAGTTATATCTATAGCAGGGGTCACCAAGTCCAGTCCCGGAGGGCCGCAGTGACTGCAGGTTTTCATTCTAACCCTTTTTATATAATGATTACCCTGTTTGTGCTGCTAATTGACTTCTTGTGAATTAATTTTAATTGAATTGCTTCTTCAAGATTTGTTCACCTGAATTTCTTCCTCATTCCTCTGAGTTGCTTCATTTCTTTCCTTCATTGGCACCCAAACAGAAATGAAACGTGAAGTGAAGGAACCAACAGAAGACCAACTAAGTCAGGGCCTCAAACTCCAACCAGTTTCACTCCAACCAGCTGCTTAATGAGGTGATGATTCTTGTTGTTAATTAAACTCGTTCTTTAATTCTGTGGCTTGTTGCTGCTCTCGTGGTGCATTAGCAGACATTTCTGAAATTGTCGATTTTCTCTTTTCTAAGAGCTCTGTTAAAATGTTTTGTGGACCTGAGCAGATATACATACCTGAGACCTTCATCGTTCGTTATTTTCAGATATTGTATGATGGACACCAGTTGTTTTGGCTCATTTTGTATTTCATTATTGTCCGTCCATCCATTACCCAACCCGCTATATCCTTACTACAGGGTCATGGGGGTCTGCTGGAGCCAATCCCAGCCAACACAGGGCGCAAGGCAGGAAACAAACCCCAGGCAGGGCGCCAGCCCACCGCAGATCTCATTATTGTTTGCCTGCTAATTAAGGAAAAAGAAACAATTAAGGGGTCTGAGTCTTCAAAAACAAGTCAATTAAAATGAGTTCAAAAGAAGTTAATTAGCTGCAAAAACAGGTCACTGAGTAAGAAAAGGGTGAGAATGAAAACCTGAAGCCAAGGTGGTCCTGCAGGACCGGAGTTGGGGACTCCTGATCTAAAATGTCTTTGAGTGCTATAACATCAACAGTACACTTCACTGGATTCAAGGTCTTCCTCCTGGAACCCTGCATCCTCTAAACCAGGGGTCGGCAACCTGTGGCACGCAGAACGATTTTCAATGTCACTCTGATTTAATTGAAATATAGCAAAAGGTGATATTTTAATTACAGCGCACGCGTTCGCGTCCCCACCTACGTTTTGCGCATGCGACTCTCGTGTAAAGGGAAACCATGTGTTCAGTGTAGGCCGTGGTACATTAAAACAAACCCCTTGTTATTATATTTTAATTATAATGCAGGCGTTCGCGCTCCGCGTCCCCACCTACGTTTTGCACACGCGACTCGCGTGTAAAGGTAAACCGCGTGTTCAGTGCCGGCCGTGGTACGTTATTATTAAGTAACACACTGCCCTAAAATGACTCATAAAAGACAAAAACTTGATGTTCGCTCCTTTCAAGACTCTTGGACAAATGGATATGGATTTGTACAACAAAGCGATTGTGCTGTGTGTGCGTTATTAGTATTGCCTAATTTTATTTTCTTTCTATATGTCGTTTTTTTTCTCTTTCTTCATCCTGTAAAGCACTTTGAGCGACATCATTTGTATGAAAATGTGCTATAGAAATAAATGTTGTTGTTATGCTGTAGAAAGTGTTGTGTGTCGCACGTAGGGTTACCACTTTTAATACAAAAAATAAGGGACGCATACTGCAGCGGGGCCACATCCCTTGGGGGCCAAGCGCAATTTCATTCTCAAATACGGGACGATTCCGTATTTTAAAGGACGGGTGGCAACCCTACCACGTCAAATGTATAAAGACGTTATCAAACTAAACATCAGTCCACGTTTAAAAACTCTGAGGAGAAAAACGAAGGTTTCATAAAAAGGTCCGTTTCTGGCGTTAAGAAACAAACGTCCAATAACTGGAACCCAAAATAAAGCCACCAAATGTATTTATATAAAAATTTGACAAAACATGTGATCCTATGTATTGTAATGACCCGGCAGTCAGCGCTGACAGCGTGGTGCATTGTGGGTATATTTCTGTAACGTTTACTGTTTGTACTGGGCAAGCAAGGTAATTGATTTCCTGTTCTATAAATGTTACATGTGTTTATGTTTCGGTTGCTTGGGTGGGCTTGGGTCATTTGAAGCCCAGGTATAAGTAAGTGTAACAAGTTACCATCAGTGAGAGGGATGTTTCTATGAATGACCTTGACAATGGCCTTGCAGTGTGTTTAGCTTGAGCTTTGTTTCTGACTATCTGCTCTAATAAAGAGATACTAAAGGACAGAGCTGTGTGTTGCTAGATTCCATCTATGCAATTATGTATGGAGACACTCGGAGTCGTGCGGTGTATGGGACACGAGTGCTCACTTGCTTAATGAGCCGGGTACAGCTGCGTGCAATGGCGCTGGCATTCCGCTGGCCGACCAGCTTGGGGGAAGTGCGCAGTAGAGTTCGGCTCCGAGAACATCAATACTCAACCACCGGTCGTTACAGTATTTTAAAATATCGAATAGTAATGGTGGGTACAGATCCCACTACAATAAATAACCGTGCTGTTCCTGTTTCAAGCTGAATAAAAACTGCTTTTGCTAAAGTACTGAGACTCAGCTTCATGTTTTGGGGTGCATAACAGGGACTCACACGTCACAACACACACACACACACACACACACACGTGGTCACAATGCTATTGTAAACAGGATATGCGCATACGGATGTTGACTATATGAGTGAGGCACACCCATAGACATATACAGATAGACGCCGCATTCACTGTGTTGCCTAGTCGACACGATACGTCAGCGCGTCAGCCATATTGCGAGTGGCAAAAGTGCCATTTATAATAAAACAGGTAGACGTGGAAACCGGGTTTTCTGATGAAAAAACAATAACGTTTAAAACGGTATCGTTTACATGCAACAGAGTTTGGCAAATCGTTTACATGCCATTATTTATATCCATTTATACACTAATAATCCATCCATCCATTTTCTAACCCGCTGAATCCGAATAGGGTCACGGGGGTCTGCTGGAGCCAAGCCCAGCCAACACAGGGCACAAGGCAGGAACCAATCCCGGGCAGGGTGCCAACCCACCGCAGATACACTAATAATGATAATTATAATTATTAAATAATTCCTCCCATATAAGTAACATTTCTCAGACTGCCTTCTTCCATCTCCGAAACATTTCTAGACTTCCTCCTGTTCTTACGCAACACAGTACTGAAGTATCGGTTAATGGCCGAGTCACCTCACGTATAGATTACTGTAATGCTATTCTATCTGGCATCCCACAAAAACGTATCCATCGCTTACAACTTCTTCAAAATTCTGCCACCAGGATTGTCTCTCGTCTCTCCTGGTGCTCCTCAACTCAGGAATTCTCTTCCCTCTCATACACGTCAGCTCAATTCAATAACACATTTTAAAACTGCCCTCAAAACTTATCTTTTCAAACTGGCATACCAATTGTGAATTTTCCACTTTTACTGCCAGTTATCTTTGTTTGTTTGTTAATTATTGCTTTTTGATTTATCATTGTCTTGTTTTAATTTTACTAATATTGTTTAATTTTATTGTAGGTGACCTTGAGTGCTAAGATTATAAAATGAGATTTTCTAAATGGCCAAATATCCATCCATCCATCCATTTATTATCCAACCCGCTATATCCTAACTACAGGGTCACGGGGGTCTGCTGGAGCCAAGCCCAGCCAACACAGGGCGCAAGGCAGGAACAAACCCCAGGCAGGGCGTCAACCCACCGCAGAATGGCCAAATATAACCAAAACAACTGTTCAGCCTTACCTATGAAATGCAATCCCCCGGGATCTGGTTTGGAGCGTACAGTGGTTTGAACAATCCCAAGCAGCACATGCGTGAGGCATCTTTATCCATTACTTTACTCCACAGCAGTGCCACTCACAATATGGCGGCGATGTTGACGTACAAGGCTGCTGGTCATGTGGCGTCTAGCAATTCTATACCTATGGGCACGCCGACTGAGACCGAGAATGGGAGACGATTACCCATAATTCTGCAGCGAGAGAGAGAGAGAGAGAGAAGAACCATCGGCTCAGTTGTTGTCATGTGACGCACAGCAGACAAAGCGTATATGTACTACTCATATTGCAAAACCTTGCTCGTTTATCAAGTTAAAATTTATTAAAAATTTTAGCTCATCTTGCAAAACACTCACAGACCAAGTTACTCGCAATCCAAGGTTTTACTGTTCATCTGTTACTCATTTACTGTGTCACACACGTGCACTTGGGAGTCAACTACAGGGACCAGGAAACGCCAATTCCATGACAGAGCAGGGGGTGGAAGGTTGCGCTAAACCTCTGTCTTTTCTCTCCGCAGGCCAAATACGAGACATCCTGCCTGACTCAGCCCTGAAGACATCACTTCCTGGGAACCGACTATAAAAACCCCTCATCCTCCATACTTGAGCAGTAATAATAATTTGGACTCGAAGCTGTGCACATTGTACTGAAACTTAAATCCTTTTGCAGCCAAGGAAACTATACGAGTCGCTGCCCCAAACCTTCATTGTGTGTCCAGCCTTTTATCTCACAACTGTTATATAATGCGTCTCGGGAACTGCAGGTCTGACATTGTGGTCAGCAACACAGGAGCGCCACAGGGGACTGGACTTTCTCCGGTCCTGTTCAGCCAACATACATCAGACTTCCAATACAACTCGGAGTCCTGCCACGTGCAAAAGTTCGCTGACGACACTGCTATGGTGGGCTGCATCAGGAGTGGGCAGGAGGAGGAGTATAGGAACCTAATCAAGGACTTTGTTAAATGGTGCGACTCAAACCACCCACACCTGAACACCAGCAAAACCAAGAAGCTGGTGGTGGATTTTAGGAAGACCAGGCCCCTCATGGACCCCGTGATCATCAGAGGTGACTGTGCAGAGGGTGAAGACCTTGTGGAGGATGGCCGGCTGTTTATCCCGGCCAATACCCCCAAGCCGCCAGGTGGAGCCCTCCTTGCAGCATGGAGGTCCCCAGAAGACCAGCAGGGCATCACGGACAATGGAGTTTTTATGCACCGCCCTGCTGGATGCCATGGGGGCCACGAGAGGGAGCTGCAGGGATGACCGAAGAGTTCTTTGTGCCCTATGACCCGGAAGTTCGTCATAGGAAGAGCGACGGGCTTCCGGGTTGAAAAAAAAGTACTATTTACCCTGACCCGGAAGGAATAAGGACTTGTGGACTGTTGGCTAGGAACACTTCCGGGTCAGGGAGTATAAAAGGACTGTGGGAGCTCCCAGACGGTGAGCTGAGTTGGGAGGCAGGGTGGCTAAGCGTCTGGCAGTGGAGGATTGGTTATTGTATTATTGTGTTTATTGAGAATTGTGGAGAGGAGCGTGCGTTGTGCACATTATTATTATAATAAATAATAATTGGACTTTTTATCTGGTGTCTGACGAGTGGTTTGAGGGTACAAGGGTGTGAGAAAACCCTTAATCTGTCACAACCTATAAATACCTGGGAGTGCTGCTGGATGATAAACTGGACTGGACTGCCAATACTGATGCTCTGTGTAAGAGAGGACAGAGCCGACTATACTTCATTAGAAGACTGGCATCCTTTAACATCTGCAATAAGATGCTGCAGATGTTCTACCAGACGGTTGTGGTGAGCGCCCTCTTCTACACGGTGGTGTATTGGGGAGGCAGCATAAAGAAGAGGGACACCTCACGCCTGGACAAACTGGTAAGGAAGGCAGGCTCTATTGTCGGCAAGGAGCTGGACAGTCTGACATCGGTGGCAGAGCGACGGGCGCTGAGCAGACTGTTGTCAATCATGGAGAATCCACTGCATCCACTGAACAGGATCATCTCCAGACACAGGAGCAGCTTCAGCGACAGACTGCTGTCACCATCCTGCTCCACTGACAGACTGAGGAGACCCCACACTATGCAACTCTTCAATTCCACCCGGGGGGTAAACATTAACATTATACAAAGTTATTGTCTGTTATACCTGCATTGTTATCACTCTTTAATTTAATATTGTTACTATCAGTATGCTGCTGCTGGAGTATGGGAATTTCGCCTTGGGATTAATAAAGTATCTATCTATCTATCTATCTATCTATCTATCTATCTATCTATCTATCTATCTATCTATCTATCTATCTATCTATCTATTATATAGTGCCTTTCATATCTATCTATCTATCTATCTATCTATCTATCTATCTATCTAACAAGACATTAAAGACAACTTCACAACGCAGTCTCAGGTTCAGTTACAAGGTGAAGATTTCACACAATACCTCCATAGGGTTTCAGTTTCCTTCTTTCTAGACCGTACAACAAGCAATATGTTTCTCCATCTGTACCTCCCAAGCAGTCTCATCCACCTCTTAAAGACTTTTTTTTTAACATTTTATTAGGTTTATTAAAATCAAATAACATTCCATACATTCCTCCTCCCAACTCTGACTACTCAGTGGACCAAGGTAGCCCCTTTTATGCAGGTCTAAAGAATACTTCCAGTGTCAAGGAAGATGCACTCCCAGGTCAGGTGGAAAACCCCTGAAAGTAGGCACAGCCAACCCGAACAGCTCCCCCAAGGAACCCAGCAGGGTTGCACCACAGGACTACAACTCCCAACATGCCCTGCAGAAACATAAATGTGCCTACTGGCCCAGGAATAGTGCCATCCAGGGTGTTGGGGGAGCATATACTCGGGAGGCAGTACCCCTATACCCATTCACTATACTGGCCTCTCTGCTAGGCAAGGGTATGGGGTTTATGGCTGGAACAATGTCATCCCAGCCTTGCCGTCCATCACATATGGTTGTGAAGACGTCATTGAAGTACAGAGCCAGAGTTCAAATGCATGTAATTCATTTTTTCAGTTGGCACATGACGCTCACTCAGAGTTATACAGTGAGATAGTGGTGAGCTTTATTTTATGTAGCGTCTTTCTGTAATGCAGACCATCCTGTGGTGCTTCACAAGTCCAGAGCTACTAGAACTACTAGTCACTTTACAACTGGAGGACAGTCAGATATTACAAACCTCCTCATAATCACGCAGTAAAACAACAACAACATTTATTTCTATAGCACATTTTCATATAAATCATGTAACTCAAAGTGCTTTACATGATGAAGAAAGAAAAAAAAGACAAAGTAAATAAGAATTAAAATTAGGGAACACTAATTAACATAGGGTGGCTCTGTGACACAATGGTAGTGCTGCTGCCTCGCAGTTAGGAGACCTGGGTTCACTTCCCGGGTCCTCCCTGCATGGAGTTTGCATGTTCTCCCCGTGTCTGTGAGGGTTTCCTCCCACAGTCCGAGGACATGCAGGTTAGGTGGATTGGCGATCCTAAATTGTCCCTAGTGTGTGCTGGGTGTGTGTGTGCTCGCCCTGCGGTGGGCTGGCGCCCTGCCTGGGATGTGTTTCCTGCCTTGTGCCCTGTGTTGGCTGGGATTGGCTCCGGTGTGACCCTGTAGTTGGGATATAGTGGGTTGGATAATGGATGGATGGATAATTAACACAGAATAAAAGTAAGGCCCGATGACCAGGGAGGACAGGAAGAACACAAAACAAACTCCAGATGGCTGAAGAAAAAAAATAAAATCTGCAGGAGTTCTGAGGCCACGAGACCACCCAGCCTTCTCTAGGCATTCTACCTAACATAAATGACCTCAATCAGTCCTCATTGTATTCAGGGTTCTCACGGTGCTTTGATTAGGTGGTGGGGGCGCAGATCGGCACACAGAAAACCGGAAAAAGAACAACAGGGAAAGAAGGGGTTAGTACGGATAGTGACGCCAACATGAATAATAATGATAATTAATTGAATATACAGAGCATCAGTAAACTAAGATGAAGCTCTGAGAAAGCCATGTTAAAGCAATGTGTTTTCAGCAGTTTTTTTAAAATGCTCCACCGTATTAGCCTGGCAGAGTTTAGCTCTTGGAATTCTGAGCAGACCCTCATTTGAAGATCTAAGGTCATGATTTGGAGTGTAACGTGGGAGGCATTCAGAGATATAAGATGGAGCAGATTATTGAAGGCTTTGTAAACCATAAGCAGGATTTTAAAGTCTATTTTAAATGGCACAGGTAACCAGTGTAGTGACGCTAAGACTGGGGTGATGTGCTCAGATTTTCTTTTTATATTTCAGATTCTGGCAGCTTCATTCTGCACTTGCTGTAATCTATTTATGTCATTTTTGGGTGGTCCTGAGAGGAGTGTGTTACAGTAATCTAGCTGACTGAAAACAAAAATGTGAACTAATTTCTCAGCATCTTGAAAAGTTATAAGAGATTTAACTTTTGCTATATTTCTTAAGTGAAAAAATGAAGTCCTAGTAACGTCCTGATTAACATATGATTTAAAATTCAGGTCAGAGGCAATAATTACCCCTAAATTCTTTACCTCTGTCTTGACTTTTAATCCTAATGCATCAAGTTTCTTTCTAATAACCTCATTATATCCATTAGATAGATAGATAGATAGATAGATAGATAGATAGATAGATAGATAGATAGATAGATAGATAGATAGATAGATAGATAGATACTTTATTAATCCCAAGGGGAAATTCACATAATCCAGCAACAGTATACTGATACAAAGAAACAATATTAAATTAAATAATAATAAAAATGAAAAGAATTAAAATAAAATTAATGTTCGCATTTACTCCCCCGGGTGGAATTGAAGAGTCGCATAGTGTGGGGGAGAAACGATCTCCTCAGTCTGTCAGTGGAGCAGGATGGTGACAAAAGTCTGTCACTGAAGCTACTCCTCTGCCTGGAGATGACACTGTTAAGTGGATGCAGTGGATTTTTCATGATTGACAGGAGTTTGCTTAGTGCCCGTCGCTCTGCCACAGATGTTAAACTGTCCAACTTTAATCCTACAATGGAGCCTGCCTTCTTAACAAGTTTGTCCAGGCGTGAGGCGTCTTTCATCTTTATGCTGCCACCCCAGCACACCACAACGTATAAGAGGGCACTCGCCACAACCGTCTGGTAGAACATCTGCAGCATCTTACTGCAGATGTTGAAGGACGCCAACCTTCTCAGAAAGTATAGTCTGCTCTGACCTTTCTTACATAGAGCATCAGTATTGGCAGTCCAGTCCAATTTGTCATCCAGCTGCAATCCCAGATATTTAAAGGTCTGCACCCTCTGCACAGTCACCTCTGATGATCATGGGGTCCATGAGGGGCCTGGGCCTCCTAAAATCCACCACCAGCTCCTTAGTTTTGCTGGTGTTAAGGTGTAAGTGGTTTGAGTCGCACCATTTAACAAAGTCTTTGATTAGCTTCCTGTACTCCTCCTCCTGCCCACTCCTGATGCAGCCCACAATAGCAGTGTCATCAGCGAACTTTTGCACGTGGCAAGACTCCGAGTCATATTGGAAGTCTGATGTATATAGATTGAACAGGACCGGAGAAAGTACAGTCCCCTGCGGCGCCCCTGTATTGCTGCACACAATGTCAGACCTGCAGTTCCCGAGACGCACATATTGAGGTCTGTCTGTAAGATAGTCCACAATCCATGCCATCAGGTGTGAGTCTACTCCCATCTCAGTCAGCTTATCCTTAAGGAGCAGAGGTTGGATGGTGTTGAAGGTGCTAGAGAAGTCCAAAAACATAATTCTTACAGCACCACTGCCTCTGTCTAGGTGGGAGAGGGATCGATGAAGCATATAGATGATGGCATCCTCCGCTCCCACCTTCTCCTGGTATGCGAACTGCAGAGGGTCGAGGGCATGATGGACCTGTGGCCTCAGGTGGTGAAGCAGCAGCCGCTCCATGGTCTTCATCAGATGCCAATCACTAAAATTTCAGTTTTTTCCTTATTTAGTTTGAGAAAATTACTACTCATCCATTCAGAAACACAAATAAGACATTGGGGTCAGTGAATCATGAGAGTCGGGGTCATCAGGCGCTTTTGATAAATACAGTTGTGTGTCGTCATATATACTGTGGTAGCTCACGTTATGCCCTGAGATAATTTGACCTCATGGCAGCATGTAAATCGAAAAGAGCAGCAGACCCAGGATAGAGTCATGTGGACCACCGTATAGAATTTTAGGGGTCTTTGAAGTATAATTATCACAACTAACAAAGAATTTTCTCCCTGTCAGGTAGGATTCAAAGACCCTGCCAGAGAGGCCCACCCGCTGACTAAAGTGATTTCTAAGAATATTGTGATCAATGGTATCAAATGTGGCACTCAGATCTAAGAGGATGACAACAGATAAACGGCCTCTGTCTGCAAGAAGGTA
The DNA here is from genome assembly GCF_016835505.1 of Polypterus senegalus. Taxonomy (NCBI): domain Eukaryota; kingdom Metazoa; phylum Chordata; class Cladistia; order Polypteriformes; family Polypteridae; genus Polypterus; species Polypterus senegalus. The sequence goes on from NC_053159.1 coordinate 183,404,256, forward strand.
CTGAACCAGCAGCCCGGCGGCTTACAGTCCTGCAGCTTAGCTGGTAGGCCACATTTCCAACTGAGCTTATGGGACTGTTGAAGGGAAGGACAGGTGGACCTAATCAAGAGGTCACCATTTGCCTGTTCTGAATACAGCACACAGTGTAGTCAGCATACAACCAAAAGCAATTAGAGATGATCTCAATTTCCAGCGTATAACACAAAAGTCGAAGAAAATGTGTGTCAGGTTAAAAAATAAATTAACCAAGCTAAATGTCTCCCTGCCGTTCACTCGAGAAGGCCTTCGTTTGCACTTTTTATTTCTGTCTTTTACCTTTTTGACTCCATCTTTCAATTTTTTTGCTCCGTTTCATAAAACAAAGTCAAGATGTTGGACTGGAAGCTCGGTGTGTCCACCTGGGACTTAATTACAGGTTCTTCTCAACTCCCTCTGCTGGCAGCTTCTACAAAACTGCAAAGGCATTGAATTTTCCTAACTAAGCACCTCGGCTCCGGATCAAAAAAGCCAAAGTGCTGACACACGTACTTGTGGAAGACAAGACAGACAGTCTGAGGCCCAAAATTAAACGCGGCTGTTGAGGAGCAAAGAAGGAATTTTGTGTTTCTACTCGGCAGGATGCGGGTTCCACTTCTATCTGGTGGCCCAGTGGTTAAATGGTTAGACCTTATTATCTTTGTTTGCTTTCTGTTATTAAATGTTTTATATAAAATATAGTCTGACTGACTGAAGGATGTTTAAATCCCACACTAGCTCATGTCAGACTGTGTGGCACAGTAGCTAAGGTATGGAGTGGTGGCTCTGAGGCTTGGGATCGGCACTGGCAATTGGAAGGTTGCCGCTTCAAATCCCGTAAATGCCAAAAGGGGCCCTTAAGCAAGACCCTTAACCTGAAATTGCTGAGCATTTTGAGTAGTGAGAAAAGTGCTATATAAATACACAGAATTATTATTATTACTGGCTGCTAAATGACAAAGATGTTCATTCATATCTCACCTCCAATCCACTGTGTGACCCTGAGCAAGCCACTTAGCTTGATGTGATCCAGCTGTAAAGACCACACGTAAATGGTGGGTCTGTGCAGCCTTGGAACGGTGATTACCGTAGAAAGTCAAGTCAAATTGGGGAGCATGCACTGGTACAGTGTGCTGCCGTACCCACTACATGAACAAACAACTCGGGATCCTGGTTGGCAACCCCCCAGGCAGACACGTGGTCCAGTCTCACCCTCCGGAAATGACCCTCAATCTGCCGCAACCAGGTGTTATGTGGGCGACCCCTTGGCCTGGTCCAGCAACAATGAGGATCTTACGAGCTAGATCACGCTCAGGGAAACGCGCCACATGGCCGTAGTGCCGTAACTGACGCTCCCTCACAATGCAGGTCATGTGCCTCATTCGGGACTCCGTGAGCAACACAAAGTCAAACCAGCGGTACACAAGGATTCTCCAAACAGACACAGCACTGAAGGAGTCCAGTCTTCACCTCAGGTCACTGGATAGCGTCCATGTCTCGCAACCACATAGCAGGACAGGAAGCACCAGGACTCCAAAGAGCGCAGAGATATCGGGAGCAACACTCACCCCTTTCCAGGGACCTCATGACCCCCCCATGCTCTCTCAATCCGTCTACTGACTTCATAGGAGGAGTCACCAGAGACATGAATGTCACTAATGAGGTAAGTAAACCTCTCAACAACGTTGAAATGGCCAGACTCCAAGACCACGTTGTTTCTAATGAGTTTGCACTGTAGAAAGGTGATATATATAAAACAAGTAAGAAAATACTGGCATGGCAAACATTCCATTTGAGAACATGTTCAGCAGGTTTGAAAGTCAGTCAGTCATTATCCAACTCGCTATATCCTAACTACAGGGTCACGGGGGTCTGCTGGAGCCAATACCAGCCAACACAGGGCACAAGGCAGGAACAAATCCCGTGCAGGGCACACACACACACCCATGCGCCAAGGACAATTCGGGATCGCCAATGCACCTAACCTGCATGTCTTTGGACTGTGGGAGGAAACGCACGCAGATACGGGGAGAACATGCAAACTCCACGCAGGGAGGACCCGGGAAGCGAATCCAGGTCTCCTAAACGCGAGGCAGCAGCCCAGGCCCGGTTGTAGAGGCAAAGCCGCCATTGTGCCACTTGATTTCAGCCGTCCCCTCACCCTATAATACCTTCACTCGTTTTCTAAACCAGTGTATTTATAATTATAATTATTTTTTTAATATAAAAAAAAATAAAGAAAATTAATTCATAGGTAGAAGAAAACTTGACTTGCGCATTTAACGAATTGGCGACAAGTTTAATTAATTCATCAGTAAAATTCCGCTTAACACTACAAAAACGTTTGATGTGCTGCGTACTTGCCCGTTTTTCTTAGTAGCAAGTTACCGACATTCGACGGGAAAAGACGAGCCCTGCGCCGAGCCTGCATTTTGTTGAGGCCAGCCACAGCCGCCCTCATGCATGCACCCTTTGCACCGCCATGCCACCCATCTAAGTGATTCTTATCACACTATCACACTTTGAGATTGCTAAAATATAAAGTGCATTATAAATAAAATGTATTATTATTATTATTATTATTATCACAATTGTGTTTATTATATATGTGTGCAACACGCCTCTAATGGCCTCTTGTGCTCAGACATCAGCAGTGTGTGTGTCTGTGGAGAGAGTGTTGACCTCGTCAAGAGGTTTACTTACCTCGCCAGTGACATTCATGTTATATTATGTTATATTATAATTATGTTATATTATTCATGTTATAGAATATTACTTATTCTATGTTAATTAATGTTGACTTATTTTCTTTTCTTACTGTGTCTCTTATTTTTCTATTCTTCATTTTGTAAAGCACTTTGAGCTACATGTTTTTGTATGAAAATGTGCTATAGAAATAAATGTTGTTGTTGTTGGTGACTCTTCCTATGAAGTCAGTAGATGGTGTAATAGAAGAAATGCAACTCCACAAAGGAAAAAGAGCTATCCATCCATCCATTATCCAACCCGCTATATCCTAACTACAGGGTCACGGTCCCAGCCAACACAGGGCGCGAGGCAGGAAACAAACCCCGGGCAGGGCGCCAGCCCACCGCAGCTATGTTACTATACAGTATATATAAATGTATACATGCCCCCTACTTTTAATGGGTTATGAGGAAAACAGAAGTAAAATCATTTGAAAATGATTTAATACAAGCTAAAAAGAAATTCTGTAAAAGTGAAATCATTTAGGAATATTTATTTAATACAGACAGCAAGTAGTAACAACACACTTTGTCGACAGTCACTGTATGTTGCAATGCTGACTCAGAACTGCACAGCAGCGTGGCAGGAGAGCAGAACGGTAAGAGTGTCGCCATCCTCAGCCAGCCATAACAACTGAACGAAGTGCAAACAGGCAGCAAACACTTATTTCCTCGTTACATTTGGGTTATTTTCATCAAGAGAATCTGAGAAAAGAAAGTATCATCCTCTTTAATAAAAGCCCAGTGTGCGTCCAGATGTCTGTGTGTGTGTGTTCTGGTGAAGTGCGCATGCACGGGGCCACGACGCACATCACACCGTGCCCCGCCCATGCGCACGGCACCTTGGACGCACTAGTGATGGGAAGTTCGGATCATTTTACCGACTCGGACCTTTGAGTCTTGATCAGCAAAATGAACAAATCATTTTTCGAGTCATTTCGTTCAATTCTGTTTCCGGCTCAGACTGCATACTAGGTTAAGCTTATGGGGCTGTCACGTGATGAACGAACGACTTGAACCCGACGACTCGAGATGAACTAATCAATTCTGTTTCCGGCTCAGACTGAGTTGGTTGCTTATGGGGCTGTCACGTGATGAACGAACGACTCGAAAAACCCGAAGACTCGAAACAGGTGAATTAATTCCAATACCGAAACTATAGGGAGTTGCGCAAATGCGCATGCGCGACTGAACGAATCACTCCCACGAGACGACTCATTCTTCCCGAGTCACATTAAAGATTCGTTCAAAATGAACAAATCGTTCAAGAATGACCCATCACTAGGACACACACACACTGGAAGCTGGGCACACAGTGAATGGCCTAGCCGCGGCAGCGCATGATAACCAAATAAAGCACACACACTGGAAGCTGGGTACACAGTGAATGGCCTTGCCACGGCAGCGCCTGATAAGCAAATAAAAGACATCATTGCTGGGGAGAGTGCTGATTAGGTAGTCGCCGCCGCGCACATAAAATCCGTTGCTGGGGAGACGCCATACATACAATAATCAGCTACACGCCAGCACAGATTATAATACTTGCTGGGAAACTGCACAGTACTTGCTGGGGAGACGACACAGTCACAATTATCAACTGCACGCCACACATTACATCAGTTGCTGGGGACACTCTGCTGATTGCCCACTGTTGTGACAGAAAATTCAAGTCACATTACGGACATCAAAGCCAGAATTACTGCCAGAGAAAATTACAAGCATTTTGCGGAAATATAAACCAGTATTACTGCAAGAGAAAATTAAAGGCACACAATACACTGACGCATATTACAGCCACATACAAGCCAGTATTACTGTAAGAGAAAATATTATTAATAATAATAATAATAATAATAATAATAATAATAATAAATTTTATTTATACTGCACTTTATACGAATGATCTCAAAGTGCTACAGAGTAAAATAAAGTAATAAAACAAAAAAATATTACGGACATATCTACTAACAACATGCCACCCAAAACAAAAAAGGACACGTCAGGTAGGACAAAAGACACAGACAATCAAATCCTATATAAGCAACATCTCCTGGAAGAACAGTCAGCTCAACAAGTAAACATCAACAAAGGAAAGGCTGAAAGACAAAGAAAAATATGAGCAAATAGATTGATTGAAGAAAAAGAAAATGAGCGTCAGAAAAACGCTAAAAGAGAACGACTCAGAAGAGCAAACCTTACAAAAAGTTGGCATTTACTTGCCAGAGCCAATATTCAGCCACGGTCAGTTATATGTTGCCTTATCAAGAGTTAGATGTTTTCCAGATGTTGTTGTCAAGGTTGTAGATGGTCCTGATCAAGGCAAACTGCTGCCAAACTCAGAATATTTACAAGAAATGTTGTCTGTAATGAAATTTTATAGAAACATTTCATGAGATAAAAAGACAGAAATTTTTTCCTAAATATCTTCTTCAGATATTGTGTCTTACAGATTGTTACAAAGTTTTACACTAAGACAATATTAATTATACTTACTGTGTTGTCATATACGTTTCTATTTTATTTTTATTATTATTTTACTTTAGGCTTCTTTCAAAAATATTTTTGACAAAAAAAAAAAAAATTAAGACAAGAAACAGAATGAGGTCAAGGTCCCTTGCCATTTAATATAGACTGGTCCTACTAATGTTTATGCACTACTGTTCTAGCACCCGTTATTGTAACGGGCTTAATGTCTAGTAATTACTTATAAAGTTACAACTAAGTACCGAAAGAAGTCTGTAAAAATCTAATTTGAAATTTGAAAATGAACTAAATATGGATCTTTTGGGTATCCCTGAAAGGTCAGTACGGGACAGGGGACTAAATGATCAAACATGGGACATGTCCTGTATATAAGGGACGTCTGGCAACCCTATCCTAAACGCATGTGTGAGACAACAGATTGGGAGAGCATGAGGGGTCATGAGGTCGCTGGAAAGGAGTGTATGTCTCTGCAAAAGGACGAAGGTCCAGGGGCCTCATGTATAAACGGTGCGTACGCACAGAAATGTTGCGTAAGAACTTTTCCACGTTCAAATCGCGATGTATAAAACCTACACTTGGCGTAAAGCCACGCACTTTTCCACGGTACCTCATGCCTTGTCGTATGCAAGTTCTCCGCTCGGTTTTGCAAACTGGCGGCACCCAGCGTCAAAGCAGTGCTACTGTTCTTGTGTGATTACTCATTATTTTCATGACGCGGCTTTATAAATACACAGAAACTAACCGCATATTGTTTATTAGTGTAATGCATCTGATTGTAATTAACTCGTAACAATATAATGGTCCAGGGAATAGCCATAGTATTCCAAATACCATAACTGCTTTAGCGTTGTTACTCTCACTTCTTCTTCTTCTTCTTCTTCTTCTTCTTCTTTCAGCTCCTCCCGTTAGGAGTTGCCACAGCGGATCATCTTTTTCCATATTACTCTCACTGCACCACTCGGAGTATTTATATCACTGTATCTGAGTGTGAATCACAGTAGCAGCTGATCAGAAAGAGAATTATCGGTATACAGCTTCAAGGACACGCTGTCTCAGCCACTGCAAAACGTTTTAAAGCCTTTCCTGTACGGACCTCGCGGTTCAGAAACAGTTTAATCCCAAGAACTTTAAATGCACTCAATCAAGTGCTCCTTGTAGGACTGTCTGTACTTATAAGTACAATCACCTCACTGTTAACTTGCACTACAGTTATAATATCTCACAACCTGAGCCACTTTATAAAGCACGTATTTACATATGATGACGATATCATTTTTAAGGTGAAATGCAGCAAAATATGTTTGTTAAATTATACAGATAAAACTTTAACTTCATTTAAATAATCTATATTCTTCACTGGGAGTGTCGTTAAGGATAGAATAATTAAACATGTACTACGAAGATATTTCAATGTTCTTTAAACGTTTTGAAGAATCGGCGCTAAGCTTACAGATGGCTTAACGTCTATTACAGAGCTGATTGTATGGCGATCGGTTACTTGGGGAAAGAAAAGCACTGACTGGGGCGGCCACGCCAATAAATATTGAATATAAAACAGAAAGAGAAAATAACAACACAGCTAAAAACGCAGCGACAAATTTCAGCAAAAGTTAAATGCTTGTGTCATGAGCACGAGGCGGCTATGCAGTGTCTGCAACATACGTGGCCATCCACCGTGCATAAGATACTTTACTGACATTGGCGGGCGAAGGAGCCACCGATTCTTCCTCTGCCCAGTGCCACCACAAGCCTAGAGCGCCCCTGAGTACTGCTGCAATAAATTATTTCATCAAGTGAAACACATGTTTAATAACGTGCTTTAACTCCTATCATCATGAAAATGATATCACGTATACATCTCAGTATTTTAGTTATTCAGAGAGCTGTAATATCACGAATGTAATGGATTCTGTGTCCAGTTGGAGGAAGAGAGCCGGTTTAAGAAGCAAGTAGTGATTCACACACATAGATCACATAGAAGATCAAATACAAAACAAAGCATTTAACGTGCTACTTTAATTACGATGTGATTTGAGAAACTGGTTAATTAAACGATTTTAAGATGAAGTTTATGATGTTCTACTTTAATGACAAAATAAACTACGTGATTAAAGTGGAAATGTCGAGATTGAAGTTGACATTTCGTGCTTTTTCCCCACCGTGTGCCTTTTTTCTCTGTACCCTAATAAGCTTTCATATGACACTCAGACAGTGGGCTTACAACTCTTCTTTTCACGTTGACTTTGATATGTGACTTCTTTTTTATTTCCGGCACTGTGCGATTTTGTGAAAGTGAGCTTTCAAGTTTCTCCAACACGCTATGTCACTCGATCAACTTCCTTTTGTTGATTATACCACGGTTTATTTGAACAAATAGTATGTTTTCCTTTGCCTCCACTTGGTATTCGCTGAAATTCTTATATTTTCCCCGTGCTTTTCCCATTGTCTTTTCACAGAAGGCTGCGCTTAAGGGCGATTTATATTGATTTGCATATTCAAATAGGCGTAATTCTGGGAGGATTTGGGGCGTTACATAAAGCGCGTGCACGAGCGTTAGTTTTCACGCTGATCGGGATTTATGTAGCAGAAGAACGTGGAAGTTGGAGTACGCACAGATTCCTGCATCTGGATTTTTCTGTGCATTAAGCACATTTCGGCTTTTGTGCTTACGCCATGTTATAGTGCGAGTTCTACGCATGGCGTTATACATGAGGCCCCAGGACTTTATAGTCCTGGTGCTTCCTGTTTTGCTATATGTTTGTGAGACATGGATGCTATCCAGTGACCTGAGATGATGACTGGACTCCTTTGGTACTGTGTCTCTCCGGAAAATCCTTGGGTACCGTTGGTTTGACTTTGTGTTGCTCACGGAGTCCTGAATGAGGCACGTGACCTGCATTGTGAGGGAGCGTCAGTTACTGCACTACGGCCATGTGGTGTGATCCTCTGAGGATGACCCAGCTCACAGGAACCTCGTTGTTGAGGACCCGAGTGGCTGGACCAGGCCAAGGGGTCACCCACGTAACACCTGGCTGCAGCAGACAGAGGGTCATTTCCAGAGGAGGGGACTGGACTGCATGTCTGCCAACCAGTATCCCGAGCAGTTTCGTCATGTGCCAGTGCCTGCTCCCCGACCTGACGTGACCTGACCTGCTACAGTAAGTCACGTTGTAAAATAAGTGATAATAGAATGTCATTACACACACTATTAGTCTACATAAAATATGTTTTTATGGACCATTTTACAGTATCATGTGGCTGCAGCTGCTTTCAAAGACAGTCCAACTCAAGTGATTTAAAGATTCATGTACTGCTGTTAGTTGCCATATGTGGTGGGTCTGTGGCTCACTGAAGTTCAAATTTCCTAAAATATATATATATATATATTTTTAAAGCACACAATGAACAAAGCCAGATTAAGACTCCCATGGGCTCTGGGAGTGGAATGCAGTGCCATCTTACCAGCATGATAGGACCCCAGGGCAAAGTAGTGATACACGCACAACAGAAACACGCATAGGCATCAGAAACATCACGGGCCTCTGAGCTCCTGGGGCTCCCAGCCAGTGCCCTTATGTTAAGACAGACCTGAGTGGGTGTTTAAAAGCCCCCCAATCACCTCACCTCATCTTGCCATCCCCAACTTTGAATGCACATATACTCACATATGTCAATAATACATTAGGCACAGAGTTTGAAGAAGAAATGAAAATCAACAACTTAATTTCTGGTCAACTTTGCTTTCTTTTTTTGTTCATTTCTGCATTACAATGAACGGACGATCCAAACTCTACAGGAAATCAGCTTTCTTCTGATAGCATATACAGTACATTTTTAAAAGGTCTTTGAGGCAAAACGATGTTGTGTAATCGAGGGCTCCCATATCTGTATCAAATCAAATAAAAAATGATTTGTTTGGGTTTGGGAGTTGTTGGGTGCATCTTATTTCCTGCAGTGGTCTCGATGTCGTTCCCATTGTTGCTCACTTCTATGTCAATGTCATGGAATGCCGCAAAATCGGACTGTGCATTGCTGCTAAAAGCGGTGAGTTACCTGACTATCTTGTAAAGTCGATCTCATTAGTCTTAATGGCAGTATTTGTGTATTGGTCAAGTAATCATTTTAGTTTGTTATTCAACAATGGGTGGTATAGTTTTCACCAAAACAGGGTCTTTTGCTTGGTTCGGTGGCAACTGGGAGACAGTCAACTCGGAGAAAGACAACTCGGCGAAAAGACAACTTGGCGAAAAAGACGACCCAGAGAAAAGACAACTTGACGAAAGTCTACCCGGCGAAAAGACAAGTCAGAGAAAGACAACTCGGTGACATCCTTTACCAGTTAGGTAATAGTTAGGTTCAAAGAGATTTTTTAATTATATTTAAATGACAACGTGATTTAAAATGTTGAAAATAAATATATATAATTGATGAACAAACTTTATTCTGTAGATGGATCAAACTCTATCTTGCATTATCTTCTGCAACTAAATTGCTAATCCTTTATATAAATTATATTGATTGTAATCGTATGATAACGTTATTTAGAATACAAAAGGTGACCTGCGAGTACGACTTAAGGAATATCTTTACTCTCGACATATTGGGACTCTCATAAAGCAGGTGATTCTGTGGATTTTCCGACGTCCTACGTTGTCATTTAAATATCATTAAAAAATCTTTTTGAACCTAACTATTACCTAACTGGTAAAGGATGTCACCGAGTTGTCTTTTCACCAAGTTGTCTTTTCGACAAGTTGTCTTTTCGCCCAGTTATCTGTCGTCGAGTTGTCTTTTCACCAAGTTGTCTTTTCGACAAGTTGTCTTTTCGCCCAGTTATCTGTCACCAAGTTATCTTTTCACCAAGTTGTCTTTTCGACAAGTTGTCTTTTCGCCCAGTTATCTGTCACCAAGTTATCTTTTCACCGAGTTGTC